>NC_081411.1:620787405-620974905 GCF_030272615.1 Cryptomeria japonica
AAACATTTCTTGGAATCAAGACAAACAATGTTGTACAATTATTTTTGTGAATTACATCCAACTTTGCAAATATCACAAAGGGCTTTTGAATCTTTGAAACCATTTTATTGTGTTCCTCTTAAGATTCGCAATACCTGTTGTTGCAAGTACCATGTGGAGTTTTCAATGTACCATGAACTTTTATGTCATATTCGTTCTATGATGCGTACTAATGAGATGTTGCAGGAGTGTGGTGCAATACTATTTCTGAGATCATCAAGAGACTTGCAAGATCTATTTTTATGCCCTAGAGATGATGGCTGCTATTTCTATAGAAATGATTGTTTGAATGAGAAGTGCTCAGAATGTGGTGGGTTGTCAAAGTTTGTTTCATGTTTTCATGAGGGCAGTGAACACGAGTTTGGAAATAATTATGTTGAGAAAAAAAGATACGAGACAGTGAAATATACTTTGAAGAGTGGAGGTGAAGGTTCTAGATACGAATTAGTCTCAAGAGAAGTGAGTATTGCTGATTTTATTTTGGATTTTAAGGAAAATATTTTCTACAAGTATGCAAGGTACACCCATAGGTCTCAATGGTTGGATCAATAGTTTAGGATGTGTAAGAACTCTTTCCCGATTGGCACTATTGTATCGGTGGTTGATTTTGCAGAGAACTATACATTGCAACCACGGAATGAGGTACAGTCTCAGTACTACAATTCAATCCAGATTGCTATTTTTGTTCACATTACATATAGACATGCTCTTGATAGTACAAAAGAGGATAGGAAGATAATCAGGGAGTATCATTTTTATATGAGTGATGATAGATCACACTCCTCCAAGTATGTGCAACATTCTTTCGAGAATGTTTTTGAGTTCTTGCATGAGAAAGATATTGCAATTGACTGACATATAATATGGTCAGATAATTGTACGGGTCAATTCAAGAATGCCTATATGTTTTATTGGTTGAGTAGAATGCATGTGGAGAGGCGTATACCTCATATTTGGTGTTTTTTTTAGGCAGGGTATGGGAAGGGAGAGCATGATGGAGCAGGTGCATGTTTGAAGAGAGCTCTAGTTAAGGAGCAATTGAGGATTTGAGGTGCAAATTTCTTTGATGCATGTTCTATTGTTGATTGGTGTAATTTAGCATTGTCACATGGAGGTACTCTTGATTCAATAGTGAGCAGATTCTTTTGGTTGGTTGAGGAGGGAATAGTGAGAGATAGATTGGATTGTCAAACAATTAAATATTCTTCAAAGATGCATTCATTTCTCATCTCAGATGCAAGTACATGGACCATTTGGACACGAGCGTTGGCTTATTTTTGTCAGAGTTGTGATTGGTGTGATTGGGATCAGTGCGAGTCAAGTGAGTGGGTTGGTATGTGGGTTCCCCACTATCTAACTCTTTTATCTCAAACAATATCCTTGTCAAACGATGACATGGAAAGTTCACTTGAGTATGACCGTCTATTAGATCTTGTACAGCCAGGACATGTTTTTGCAATTGTTGCACCGCAAGGGAATGAAAAGAGATCAGAATAATTGTTGGCACGATGTGTACAGAGAAAACAAAAGCTAACACAACCAGTGACAGATGATGACGGGTTCACATATCCTACAGGTTCAATTGTTGTTGTGGGAACTTGGTTGCGAACATACATGATTAGAAAGAATAGCATACCTACATTTGAAGACTATGAGAGACACAAAACCATTATAATGTATTCACACCTTATTATAGCTACAAATGTCAAGTTGTTGAAGCATCAAGCAAAACCGAAGACCAAAGAGCTATGGACAATGACTACTGCTAATCATGAAGCAATACTAGATACTCTTAAACAAAGAGATGACCCTTCAGGCACACTTGAGTAGTAGGTCTTTAATGGTGCCTTATTTTTTTTATCATGCATTTCATTTCAAACAATGATCATTAAACCTTAATGATAAAGTTTGTTATGTGTATATTAAGGATGTCTTGAAAATGCAGGTCTATTGATGAACATTTTTTTTTGGCAACACGGTTTTTGCATGCACATAGCGAGTACATGATATAATCGGAAGAGACATATTTTTGCAACATGACTTATTACCATGCATTTGATGAGCTTTACAATTTTTGATGATATAATTATCGCAAAACCTTTATGATCATACAAGTCTTTATTGATGATATACAATAGTACATCAAATTATGATTTTTGATGATATACAGGTTCATGCTAGATCATTCGCCGTTGACAAGACCCTCTCTTGGTGATGGTACATATTCTTTTGTGCATTATTGAGATAAAATTTTGTGCATAAACATTAAGTCAAGTGAATTTATTTCTATTTAGAAATGACCATATCTACCATCGTCTTCAACCATGCAGAGAAATGCAGTGAGAAGGGCTTTAATCAACATGCGTCTTTCTTCAAAGTTATGCTTGTATACTTTGCAGAGAAACTGGTAAGTTTTGTAATTATACAATCTTGTGTGTCTTAAAAATGTTTGAAATGATCTATTTATAATTTTCCAAGCTAATTTGTATGAAGTGTTATAATTTGTTTCTTGTAGCACATTCATTTCGCATAAAAAGGTTACTTATTTTGGTCTTCATTTATATGTAGGCATTGCTGTACGTAAGCTTTTCTCTTAGGACATGGGGATGTCTGATGAAGATGAAGTGGGATGTTGTATTTTTATATGGATGTGAATTGATCTAACATTGTTATGATGATATACAATGTCCATGAGCAAATTGGTTTAGTTATATTGATGATAATGTCCATGTATCTGTACATGAGTACATTGGTGTAGTTGTATTGATAATGAAAAAAAAATCATGTTTGCATATCCCTTCATGGATGTCACATGCAAGTGTAATGGTAATTATGTGTATACAATACATGGAAATATTCATGATCATTATGTGTCTACAGTGTAATGCTTGTTTATATCTAAATTTAGCGCTTAAGGGACGATGCCGGTAGGGTATGACCCTGAGTGTTGGATCGAGTGAGGGGGCAAAATAGGAGCATGCGTAGGGTAATAATGCCTAACTGGACATGTCAGAGAAGACAATTCATCATCACGATGAGAAGAACGAGAAATCGGCCACGCGACAACATTCGATTGAGTGAGACTGATGATTTTTTCGCCAACCAAAAAATTGCTGCCCTAATTAAACCATAGGGAAACTTGAAAAATCAAGATAGGCTTTTTTAGGGACCCCTTTTGTGGCCCCATAGGTTCAAATGGATCATTCGTAGGTGCCATGGATTTCAAGTTAGGGCCCGTCAAATTTTGACAATTTTGAGCACTTAGGGCGCTCAAGGGACGACATCGGTAGGTTATGACCCCGAGCATTGGATCGAGTGGGGGGGAAAAATAGGAGCATGATTAGGGTAATAATGCCTAATTGGACATGTCAGAGTAGATAGTTCATCATCACGACGAGCATAACGAGAAATCGGCCACGCGAAAACATTCCATCGAGTGAGATTGACGATTTTTTTGCCAACAAAAAAATTGCTGCCCTAATAAACCATAGGGAAACTTGAAAAACCAAGATAGGATTTTGTAGGGACCCCTCTCGTGGCCCTGTAGGTTCAAACGGATCATTTGCAAGTGCCATATATTCCGATTTAGGGCCTGTCAAAGTTTGACAATTTTGAGCACTTAGCGGGCTCAAGGGATGATGTCGGTAGGGTATGACCCCGAGCGTTGGATCGAGTGGGGGGGGAAAATAAGAGCATGCGTAGGGTAATAATTCCTAACTAGACATGTTGGAGCCAATGGTTTGTCATCGCAACAAGCAAAATGAGAAATCGGCCATGCGACAACATTCCATTGAGTGAGACTAACGATTTTTTTGCCAATCAAAAAATTGCTACCCTAATAAAACTAAAACCGTAGGGCAACTTGAAAAATCGAGATAGGCTTTTGTAGGGACCCCTCTCATGGCCCCTTAGGTTCAAACGGATCATTCATAAGTGCTATGGATTTCGAGTTAGGGCCCATCAAAGTTTGACAATTTTGAGCACTTAGGGCGCTCAAGGGACGATGCCAGTAGGGTATGACCCCGAGCATTAGATCAAGTGGGGGGGGGAAATAGGAGTATGTGTAGGGTAATAATGCCTAACTAGACATGTTGGAGTTGATAGTTTGTCATCACGACGAGCAGAATGAGAAATCGGCCACACGACAACATTCCATTGAGTGAGATTGACGATTTTTTTGCCAACCGAAAAATTGCTGCCCTAATAAAACCGTAGGGAAAATTGAAAAAATGAGATAGGATTTTGTAGGGACCCCTCTCATGGCCTCGTAAGTTCAAATAGATCATTTGTAGGTGCCACAAATTCTGAGTTAGGGCCCGTCAACGTTTGACAATTTTGAGCACTTAGGGTACTCAAGGGATGACGCCGATAGGGTATGACCTCGAGCGTTGGATCGGGTGGGGGGGGAAAATAGGAGCATGCATAGGGTAATAATTCCTAACTGGACATGTTTAAGCCGACGGTTCGTCATCGTGACGAGCAGAACGAGAAATTGGCCATGCGACAACATTCCATTGAGTGAGACTGACAATTTTTTTGCCAACCGAAAAATTGCTGCCATAATAAAACCGTAGGGAAAATTGAAAAACCGAGATATGCTTTTGTAGGGACCCCTCTTGTGGCCCCATAGGTTCAAACGGATCATTCGCAGGTGCCATGGATTCTGAGTTAGGGCCCGTCAAAGTTTGACAATTTTGAGCACTTAGGGCGCTCAAGGGACGACGCCGGTAGGGTATGAACCCGAGCGTTGGATCGGGTGGGGGGGGAAAATAGGAGCATGCGTAGGGTAATAATGCCTAACTAGACATGTCGAAGCTAATGGTTTGTCATCACAATGAGCAGAACGAGAAATTGGCCACACGACAACATTCCATTGAGTGAGACTGACGATTTTTTTGCCAACCGAAAAAATTGCTACCCTAATAAAACCGTAGGGTAACTTGAAAAACTGAGATAAGTTTTTGTAGGGACCCCTCTCATGTCCCCATAGGTTCAAATGGGTCATTTGCAGGTGCTATGGATTCTGAGTTAGGGCCCATCAAAGTTTGACAATTTTGAGCACTTAGGGCACTCAAGGGACGACGCCGGTAGGGTATGACGCCGAGCGTTGGATCGAGTGAGGGGGAAAAATAGGAGCATGGGTAGGGTAATAATGTCTAACTAGACATGTCGGAGTTGACAGTTCGTCATTGTGACGAGCAGAATGAGAAATCGGCCACGTGACAACATTCCATTGAGTGAGACTGACGATTTTTTCGCCAACCGAAAAATTGCTGCCCTAATAAAACCTCGAGCGTTCGACCGAGGTGGGGGGAAAAATAGGACCATGCATAGGGTAATAATGAATTGTATCAAGTATTGTTCATTAAATGAATTGTATTGTATTGTTCATTAAATAAATTGTATTGTTGATTAAATGAATTGTATTGTTCATTAAATGAATTGTATTGTATTGTTCATTAAATGAATTATATTATTCATTATAAAAACAACACTTATGATGAAATGAAATGAATTGTATTGTTCATTAAATAGCCATTATTAACCATTATTAGTTATTGGAATGAAGATTAAATATTTTCATGATAACACCACGCATAGATGAGCAACAATTTATATGATCGAATATCAACTTCTGTATATATAAAAATGTCAAATGATTACTGTATATGGTGAAAATGGATAACAATAATAACAATATTGAAAGGCTAAATGAATTCAACCACAAAACCCTAGCCTAACAATCAACAAAGATCCACCATAACATATGAAGATTACCTAAGACAATGCAAATCAAATGAAATCACAAAGATTATACCATCACATGTCCAATAGGGTTTTGATCTCCATTCTTCCTATCTCCATTGATCTTGCTTGATATATTTGCTCTCAGATTCCATGTGCACAAGAGCTCAACAAAGAACAGAATGTGGTTGCAAGTAGGATCGTAGTGTAGTCAATTGATCAAGTCATTAGCTCATCAGCTCATTAGGGTTTGATAATGAAGGAAGCATCTCCTTATATAGAAGACACAATATGAAATGGAGGGATAAGATTGAGAGGTGTAAAAGGAGGTCGACTATGATTAGAGGGTAGGTAAAAGAAAAAATAATGAAAGGGGTAGGTAGTGTATGAATTAAGAGATGAATGACATGTGTCATAGGTAGAAAAGGCTAACGAATTAATTAAATAAATAAAGATTTATTTAATTAATAGAAGAAGTAGGATAATTAAATAAATAAGAATATTTATTTAATTTAGGAAAAGGATAATTTAAAGAAATAAATATATTTATTTAAATGAGAAATAAGGCTAGAAGAGGATAAATGAATTAATTAAATAAATAAGGATTTATTTAATTAATAGAAGAATTAAGCTTAGATAATTAAATAAATAAAATATTTATTTAATTAGACTGGACAATTTTGAGTGTCTACAATTACAAATGTATGTCCATACACAAATATGGCATAAATGCCAACTGAAACATAATGTATGTCTAAATACGTGAATGTATGTCCATATACAAAATATACATGCCAAATAGACATGTAAGCATCCCAAAACTATCTATAACATCCTAAGCTGTTGATGGATCATCAAAATCGATCCTCTTCGCTGCACTGCTCGGCTCTGAAGGATCCTACACAAGAAAAACAAACCACGATTAATATTAGTTATATTATATAATTCACATTTGAAAAGTTCACATAAAAATGAACTATAATTGAAGTATTCATGTTTACCTCATCTCCATGTTTTCTCTTCAGCTTTGCAGGACTCTTGATGTATGTCTTCGGTAGAGGAGGTATGTTTTGAATATTTTCATACACAACCTACATATGTTCAGAAACATGACATTGATACAAGTTAGTATATAATTGTCATTGATAATAACAAATTATATCTACTAATCAAAAAATAAAATAAACACACATCTACTTGAGGCATCTTTTCTTCTTCTTTAGGTATACTGGGTGTAGTCATCAAGGATGTGAAGCCAAGAATTCTTTGTATATATACACAACAAGTATATGAAACTATCAATCTATGTCTAGACATGTATAATCACTATAAGTTATTTAAACTATTCATTCAATCATATTTGCATTCAATTACCTTTCCCTTGTCTCCAACTGCACTACCAGATCCTAAATCACACTGTCCCGCACTCGTGCTGCTTGTGCCCTACAAGAGTAAAATAAGATATACATGTAAGTTACTACATAATCTAATTAATACCAATATAAATGATGAGCATATATGAACAACAAAATACAAACGACTAGGTGCAATAATATATGTACCATCAAGCTATCAAGGCCAAATGAAATGGCCGACAAGGTGCCCTCCTGAATCTGTCTCAACTCATTCTCGATCATCAACTGTTAAATAGACCATGTAAATAAAAATTAGTACTTAATATTATCTAATTTATAAACATTTAATTAAAATATAACATGAACTATGAAAATACAAATCTTACCACTACATCACCAATGTATGATGACGGTGCCTCCTCACCTCTAGCATGTGAGGACTCCCTAGGGTATCCTCTAGTCTGTGTAATAAGATCTCATGCACCTCATAATATCCACTATCCATAGGACGATCAACGGGCTGTCCAACTGGACCCAAGCATACGTACCCACACATGACACAACTATGGGGCACGCATATGTGTGGAGCTAAGGATGACATGTCAACGACACCAGATGCACTGCTACCATCAAGAGTAGGCTGAGCTACTGACGCAACCTGAGAAACCAAAAGGCTACTCAAAGAGTGAATAGCCGATATGGTCCATGAAGAAGCCTCACAAATGATATCGGGATGCTGCACTGTAGGTGGGGGATCTACATGAGGAGGGGGGATATATGGGCTCTAGACTACTCTGACTGCCCCAAGTCTATTTTGGGGAATACCTAAACCTACACCCTGGAAATGTTGGATGTCAAAGTAGTTCACATGTTTGTTTAAAACAAACTCAACATACAAATTTTTTATGAAATAGAAGGGGATATCAAGATTGTTGCTGGGTGGTTTGTCGAAAACCATCCACCAACGATCCCAAAAGTTTTTCACAATCCCATCAATTGTGCACCATTTAATAGAAAGTTTTATTTTTTGGGGATCTACAGGCTTACCAGTATGGGGATTGACAAACAATGAGGCGATTTCGGCTTTGGATATCTCGAGATCCTTGATATCCTTATACGACAAGCCATCTGCATATTTTTCCCTCATAGAATCTCACCACAAAAGGGTGGCATTGTGCTCCTCAGTCATGGTTTCCATACTTTTTATGATCGACGTGAGAGGATCAAACATTGGGTTTAGACGAGGGATCCTACAATATACTTCCGCAATCCCCCTCAATTCATTCAAATTTTGTGCAATCAAATCCTGAATTGAGGGGGGGTTTGGCAAATGAGGGTTTGGTTGTTGCAGTTGTGGTTGGTTAGGGTTTTCATTGTTATCCCCCATTTTTAACCTAATTGAATGTAAACAATTAAATTTAGTTAACAAATTTAAACAATTAGGTATTTGATTTAAAAAAACCTAGTTTTCATGAAAAAACAATATTTTCAATTAAAATCAAATAAACATTAACAAAATATACAAAAAATGAATGAAAATGATTGAAAACGATAAAATTCTTACCTCTCAATCTATTTTTTAGCAATTTTTTACCAAAACACTGAATATCGGGTGCACCTAATATCGGATTTTGATGAAATCGCATAGCCCGTGAGTTAAAAATGACTCATGGGCTATCACTATCGAAATATAAAAGTCTCAGAAAATTGGATATCCGATTTTTATACTTAAATTATTTTTAAATAACATATATAATATTATATGATATAATAATATATTATATAATATATTATTATATTATATAATACGTATTGTAGTATATTATATAATATAATATAATATATATTATATTATATTATATGTATTATATTATATTATATTATATTATATTATATTATATATATTATATTATATTATATTATATTATATATAATATAATATAATATTGTATTATATAATACGTATTATATAATATATTATTATATTATAATATTACATAATATAATATAATATTATATTGTATTATCTAACATATAATATATTTTTTAAATCAAAATTACAAATAAAAATCGGATATCTGATTTGCATAGGTAATTACCAGGCGAAGGAAAAACTCAACATGAATTTTCGCATTTTTAGGTGAGTGAGGAAGGCTATTTTTTCACATCGCCACTTTTTTGCCCCCCTTGGTCTTGCACTAACCCATTCATTTTACCATAGTCCAGTTTGTAGAGTTGATATTAGTTCGATGTTAAAAATTCTTAAAAGAATTTAGAAGTCGCCTCACTACTGCTATTCATAACTATGGTGATATCACCCTCTCTTTGTTTATTTGTGGCAACAAGAAAGATTCTATACCTATGGAAAATAGAGCAATTTATTTTTTCCTGTTAGACGCTTTGTTCTACCTTTAACATCATTGGCAATGATATATATACCCTATCACAACATAGAAGGTGTATATTACCTGCAATGATATATAGTTGCAGTGATATTTGATATCCATTTACATTAATTTTTTACTTCATCATTTATTGAGGAGCTGCAAAATTTAGAGTTTTCTTCATCGCTTTCTAGTGGAGTAGTGCTATCTTTTCAAAGGTGGCAATGATTATAGAGGGGCACATATTGAATGGTGAAGATCCATATTTTTGGTGTAATTTAATATTTGAAGGTTGTGTTATCTCTTCTTTTTTTGTCATCTCATTCAAGAGTAGTAAGTATAAAAGGGTGGTGATATACCTCAACCTGTCCATCCATAAGTTGTGAATTACATCAGAAATATATCATTTCCTTAGTTGCGGCGATATTTTTTTTTGGATCCAGATATATATGTTGAGATTACATTGTTGGAGGAGTGTTTGTTTGATTGTTTATCCATCACACCAATGCTTTTCAAAGTTGGTCAATCATCATCGACTACCTCCCACCAACCAAGTTTGTCCAATTTAGGTGCCTTGTTCTAGCTTCATAAGAAATTGTTCAATATGTTATAGTTGTAATTGTTGCTCACTTGGCAAATTTGACATTTGGGATCTATAAAGTATCTTTTCTCAGTATCTTTTTCTTACAATTTTGTCCTTTTATGTTCTTCTATATCATGAAAGACCCAAGGATTGAGTTGCTCGAAAAGGAAATTCATGAGTTGCCTCAATTACTCAAGTTGCATAGCATTTTTGTTTCTTCTTCATCAAATTCATATTCTTTGAAACGTGAGGATATATATCTTGATTGCAAAGAAGAGGGTTATGTTGGCATTGAGTTGTCATTGATGTCAATCAGTATTGCAGGCAGGCTACCGATAGAGGTATGTTATCTGGTATAAAGAAGAGTGAATCGGTATGGTGGAATACAAGTAGTTATGGATACAATCAGTGAATTCATCGGTATAAGGTGAGATGCATGTGTGTGTTAGAATGTTGAGTGATAACTGGTAGAGCATAACTAGTATGGAGGTTGGCTACTTGTTTATGATGAAGAGGTAGAATGTTAAAGTAATCACAAACCACTGGAGGTGAAGATGTGCTACCAGTGTAGTGTACACTACCAGTTAGCAGGAGGAGAAGGTCTCACCAGTAAAGGCTTGTGCCAGTATGAGTTTGGTGAATGTTCAAGTGTAAACCGACCTTGTGTTGGTGAGTTGAGTGCATGAACAATGTGATGTCATGTGGAGCTGAGGTGGCAAGCATGCGGAGGTTGGTGAAGTTTCCATCGACATGGTTGTTGAAACAACTAAGCCGATATTAATGAAACAACCACAAATCATGGGATGATAACTGACTGATGTGGCTCAAGGAATAAATAATGACAAAGAAAGATCAAGAAGTAGTTGGCACTTGGATCAAAGCAAAGAAATTAGACTACAAGATGACCTCGAGAAGGAAATAGTTGGATTGTAAATGAGTCGACAAGTTTCAAGGCAAAAAATCATGGATGAGGTTGCTATCTTTAGTAAATATGCATTGGAAAACACGTACATATACATTCCTCGAGTATAGGTGATCGATCCAAGGAAGATTGGATCAGATCTCATGCAGATTTTGTTGGGTGAAGGAAATCCTAACCGCCCTAAGTTTGAATTGATTCTTGGTGGGAAAGCTTAAGTTTAAATAATGATGACTTGAGACTGTGATTGGAGTTGCTGCAGAGTGAAGGCAAGTGTGAATTTTTTGTCTGAGACCCAAAGAGATAAACACTTGAAGTGTTTCTAAGTGAAGAATAGACCGGTAAGGAGAAGCAGGGTAAACCGGTGTAAGGAACAATCGGTGGAGTGTGCATTGAACACAGAGGTGACAAACCAGCATAAACTATACTTGATTAAGAGTGATCAAGTGTGAGTTGAAAGAGTAAAGATATTGTGAGAGGGGATTTAGAAAAGTTATCAGCAAAGTCAAGTTACAGAGTGGGTGGAGAGAA
Organism: Cryptomeria japonica; assembly: GCF_030272615.1. Taxonomy (NCBI): domain Eukaryota; kingdom Viridiplantae; phylum Streptophyta; class Pinopsida; order Cupressales; family Cupressaceae; genus Cryptomeria; species Cryptomeria japonica. Next base: position 620,798,962 of record NC_081411.1, read on the forward strand.
TACAGACCGGTAAGGTTGAAACCAGCATACGAGAATATTGTAAGGTTGAAAAACTTCATTTGCAACAGTGATTTTATTTTTATAACTGAGTTTTATATTGTTTTCACAAAGTTGGAACTTAGTGCAGGGGTTGTAGCTCCTTTAGGTTGTAGCCTAAAAATTATGTAGGGGTTGGTGCTCATAAATCAGGGGTTGGTGCCCTAAATATTGTAATAAGAGATTTATTATGAGGCTGGATTAGAGCAGAATATCCACATTGGGTTTTCCTCCTATATATTTGGTGTTGTGTAATGCATTCTTGTTCATATGCTATGTTAATGTTTTAGCAAGTCCATTCACACATCTTGTTTGCACTGTTTGAGCTATCGGTTAGCACTCAGTCTGTTTTATATACTACCAATATCTTCTTGTTGAGGTAAAAGTGTTTAAATAACTGATTCACCCCCCTCTTAGTTATCCATTGTGTCCAATAATTGGTATCAGAGCATAGGTACCTTGTTTTGTCAAAATTATTCTCTAGCTTGGGTAGATCCTATCAAGTGTTCACAATGGTAAGAAATGAATCTGTCTCCTCAAAAGCTCCTATGTTTGATGGTGTCAACTATGCTTTTTGGAGTAGAAGAATGGAAACCTATTTGTCCTCTCTAGATTGTGATGTATGGATGTCGGTTGTGAATGGGTATACAGTTCCTAATAATTCCCCTACTGATCCAGATGCTAAGAGGGAATATGAGAACAATACTAAAGCTAAGAATGTCATTCTTAGTGGGTTGTCTGATAATGAGTTTGTTAAAGTTATGCACTACTCCTCTACCAAGGAAACTTGGGATAAGTTGCAGAAGATATTGAAGGTGATGCTAAAGTAAAGGAAGCCAAGTTTTAGACATTGAGAGCACAACTTGAGGGTTTGAAGATGAGAGATGAAGAGAAGATTTCTGACTATCTCCAAAGGGTTGATGAAAAAACAAACACCATTAGAGGGCTTGGAGATGAAATAAAATATGGGGTAGTAGATAAGAAAGTACTTAGATCTCTTACATCTAAGTATGATACAAAGGTCTCAACAATAGAAGAAGCAAAAGATCTAAAAGTCTTTACAATGGATGAGTTGTATGGCTCCCTAATTGCTTATGAGATGAGGATTGTCGGTACTGATGTTGTGAAGAAAGAAGCTGCATTCAAGACATCAAGAAAAGGAAAAGAAGAATCTGCTCATGATGCAACTGGTGAAGAATCTTATGACATCATGGAAAAATTTGTGAGAAAACTCAAGACATGTTCAGGCAAATACAAAGGCAAGCTGCCTTTGAAATGTTTCAATTGTGGAAATATTGGACATATTTCTACTAAATGTCCTTATGGTGATAAGAATGAAGATGATCAATCAATTGGTAGCAGATCATATAGTAAGGATAGGAAGAAGAATGTCTACCGGCATCTTAGAAGAGGCTACCGAAAGCAGAGTAGTCTTTATACACATGAAAATGATACCACGGATGAGGAAGTGCCTCAGATGACTACTGTAGTGGAGATGAAGTTAGAGCAAACATTTTCATGGCTCAAGAGGTTCTGATACTTGAAGAAGCAGAAGAGGAAGAGAAAGAAGGAGAAGTAGATCTTGAAGAAGAGCTCATTAGTGCCTTAGATGAGCTAAAGAAAACACGAAGAGACTTAGAGAAGGTAAAAAGGGTTGCAGCTGAAGAACAAGAGTTGTTGGAGCAATCTCTTGAAGAGTCCAAGAAAACTATTGCAGATCTAAAACTCCAGTTGGAAGAGGCCAAGAGGATGTGTGAAGTCACTAGTACCGGTCTGGGTGAAAAGGAAAAGGAACATCAAAATCTGGAAGCAGAAATAGTGAAACTCCAGAAGGACTTAGAGAAACGTTAGGAAGAAATAAAAGTGAAAAGCAAATATGAAGGCAACACTGAAGTCCTGGACAAGATGCTGAGAAAATAGAAGCAATCTAAAGATGCCAATGGCTTAGGTTTTCAAGAAGGTCAAAGTTCAAACAACAAAGACACATTTGATAAGGAGATACAATTCACTTCTTCAAATGAAGGTGAAGAGAAGAAGACATTTACAATAAGCAAGGATACCAGCAAGAAGATATATGCAGATGCTGCTAGAAACCACCACACAAACTAGTATACTCAATCAATGAATTGGAAACCATACTCAATGCACCAACATATAGATCTAAGGAGAAATGCAAGTATTGATCATGAAGGATTCACAAGAGTTAGCAGCATGAAAGGAAGACTCCCAGTGAGGCAACCATTTGCAGGTTCAAGACAACCTAATCGATATGTTCCAAATTTTCATGGTTATTGTCACTAGTGTAATAAGTTCGGTCATAGAATGGTAGATTGTAGGAAAATGAACGTAAACCCTAGTTTTGAGAGTATAAACTCATTTGTTGCATTACAAAGTACAAATGCCAAATTTTATAATTGCAATGAGTTTGGTTTGGTGACAGGAGTTACGAATGTAGGAGTAATATGAAAAGATCCTACAAAAATGCTTTGAGTACATCTTATAGTGCTAATGTGAAATGTTATAAGTGTCAAAAATTTTGTCATATAGCAAGGTATTGTCAGCTGAGAACTAACAAGCAAAAGAAAATTGTACTAGATGAGAAGTTAGAAACAAAACCGGAACACAAAGTGACAGAAGAGAAAAAGAAAGAAGAGAAACCGGTTTGGGTAGAGAAGGAGAAAAACAAGACAGAGTCCAGCTTGATTGTGTAGGCTTCTCTACATGTTGAAAGGAGGTATTTATGGGTAGTTGATAGTGGTTGTTCAAATCACATGACCGAAGATAAGAAAAAGTTCATGAAGCTTGATGATTGTAATGGTGGTTCAGTCCAGTTTGGTGACAACTCCTCCATCAAGATCAAAGGCTGGGGTACACTGAATATTGATGGAAAGCTCAAGGCTCATGATGTGTACTATGTGGAAGGATTAAAGCATAATATGTTGAGTGTAAGTCAGATATGTGACAAAGGGTACAAGTTCTCATTTGACTCTATCGATTGTCAGATAAGAAAGCAGAGTACCAGTCAAGTGGTAGCACAAGGAAAGAGAACAGAGGGTAATGTCTACAATCTGAAGGAATGCTATGAGTCCCAATGCATGATGGGACAGGTTGATGAAAGCTGGTTGTGGCACTGGAGACTAGGCCATGTGGATTTTGATAATCTAGTTAAGATAAGAAAGAATGTGTGAGAAACATACCTCAGATCATAAAACCAGCAACCACATTTTGTGATGAATGTGTCAGAGGTAAGCAAGCAAAGGTTAGCTTTAAAACAAAGGAATATAACACCTCAAGACCTCTGGAGTTGATACATATAGACCTATGTGGGCCAACAAGGACAAGAGCATTGGTCAGAGAAAGGTATTTCATGTTGTTCATAGATGATTACTCAAGAATGTCTTGGGTAACCTTCCTGCATGATAAGTCACAAGCATTTGAGAGATTCAAGATTTTTAGGAAGATGGTAGAAAATGAAAGTGGATACCGAGTAAAATGCTTAAGATCAGACTGGGGTGTAGAATTTTCTTCTAATGAGTTTTTTGACTACTGTGAGAAACATGGAATCTGAAGACAGTATTCAGGTGCAAGGACACCTCAGCATAATGGGGTGGTAGAGAGGAAAAATAGAACAGTGAAGGAGATGGCTAGGACTATGTTGAATGAGGCCAACATATTGTATATATACTGGAAGGAAGCAATTCATACTGCAGTCTACACATTAAACCGAGTATAGTTAAGAGTGAACAATAGAATGACTCCTTATGAGTTATGGTATGAAAGGAAACCATCACTCAAGCACTTCAAAGTGTTTGGAAGTAAGTGTTTCATCAATAGAGATGCTGGTGGATTAGGAATTTTTGATTCCCGAAGTGATGAAGGAATCTTCCTGGGATACTCAACCAATAGTAAAGCCTACAAATGCTACAACAACATTGATTGAGAAGGGTGGTTGAGAGTGTAAATGTGAGAATAGATGAAGACTCACATAGAAGAAAATCTGCACCAAAACCTTACATTGATGAATCATATATTGAATATGAAGAACAATCTAAAAATGGATTGGTAGAAGATGCACCAAACAAGATCCCCAACCGATATGTGTAGAAGAATCATCCGGAAGAACATATCATAGGAGATAGGAATGAAGATGTGCAAACTAGAAGGAGATTAGCCAGGGAAAGTGAGCAGGTAAATTTCTGCCTCATGACTAAAGTAGAGCCCAAACCTTTTGATGATGCTAGCAAAAGTGAGAAGTGGGTAGATGCCATGGATGAAGAATTGTAACAAATTGAGAAGAATCAGACTTGGGAACTTGTTCCTAGACTAGCAGACAAGAATGTCATAGGTATGAAATGGGTCTACCAGAACAAGATGAATGAAGAAGGTAAGATAGTTCAACATAAAGAAAGGTTAGTTTGGAAAGGGTATTGTCAAGTGGAAGGTATTGATTTTGAATAAACCTTTGCACCGGTTGCTAGATTAGAAGCAATAAGAATGTTTTTATCCTTCTCAGTCTATAAGGGATATAAAGTGTATTAGATGGATGTAAAATCTGCTTTTCTCAATGGTAATCTTGAAGAAGAGGTGTATATGGAATAGCCGGTAGGGTACATGTTGCATGAAGATGAAAGTTTTGTATGATGGTTGAAGAAAGCCCTGTATGGTTTGAAGAAGGATCCCAAAGCATGGTATTCTCGGTTAGACAAATCCTTGAAGGAGAAAGGATTCCAAAAAGGTAATTTAGACAACAACTTGTATGTCAAGGTAACTGGAGATCACATGATTATAGTTGTTGTATATGTGGATGATATTATCTTTGGTGGAGACAAGGACATCATGTGCAAAGAATTTGCAGATCAGATGAAGATAGAATTTGAGATGTCCATGCTAGGTGAGTTGTCCTATTTTCTTGGTTTGTAGATCTCATATAAGGAGAAAGGAATTCGCATCTCCCAAACCAAGTATGCAAAAGACATGCTGAAGAAATTTTAAATGGAGGACTGAAAACCGGTTACTAGTTGTACTCCCATGGTTGCTAGTTGTAAGTTGAGCAAACACTATATAGGTCTATGATCAGTAGTCTGTTATATTTAACAACATCTAGACTAGATATTGTACAAGTTGTTTGAATGGTATCAAGATTCCAAGCTGCTCCTAAACAGTCTCACTTAAATGCAGTCAGAAGAATCTTCATGTATCTACAAGGAACTATCAGCTATGGTCTGTGGTATCCAAAGAAAGGAGACTTCTCTTTGCAGGCTTATACTGATGCAGATTGGGCAGGAAGTATTGATGACCAGAAAAGTAAAAGTGGAGGTGCTTTCTACTTAGGAGTCCGGTTAGTATCATGGCACAGTAAGAAGCAAGATTCAATGTCATTGTCTACTGCTGAGGCAGAGTATATAGTAGCTGCTATATGTTGCTCACAAGTTTTGTGGATGATGTAGACATTGAAAGACATACAAGTGGAGATACCAAAACCTATTCCAATCCAGTGTGATAACTCAAGTGCAATCAACATCTCCAAGAATCCAATAATGCACTCAAGAACAAAACACATTGCAATCAAGTATCATTTCTTGAGGGAGAAGGTAGCAGACAAGGAGGTCATAGTAGAATATGTTCCCACAGGTGAGCAGATTGCTAACATATTTACCAAGCCACTTCCTTTGGGTCCATTTGAGTACTTGAGACAAAAAATGGGAATTTTCCCACCATCTGATAGAAATTAAATGCATAAGAGGATGCATGATTCAAGGGGATTCAACCATTGCTACTATCTTATGACTCTTGAATCATGAAGCATGGACACAGGGGGAGAGTGTGTCTTAATCAGATGCAGTCAAGGGAGAGATTATTGGTGTCAGACTAAGGTTCCCTTTGCCATTGTTGTCAAAGGGGGAGAGAAACCGGAAAAGAAAATGTTGACATCAATGCCAAAGGGGGAGATTGTTGGCATTGAGTTATCATTGATGCCATTCGGTATAAAGAAGAGTGAATCGATATAGTGCAAGACAAGTAGTTATTGAGACTATCAGTGACTTTACCAGTATAAGGTGAGATGCATGTGTGTGTTAGCATTTTGAGTGATAACCAGTAAATCATAAACTGGTATGGAGTTTGGTTGCCTATTTATGATGAAGAGGCAAAATGTTAAAGTAATCACAAACCACCGGAGGTGAAGATGTGCTATCGGTGTAGTGTGCACTATTGGTTAGTAGGAGGAGAAGGTATCACTGGTAAAGGCTTGTGCCAATATGAGTTTGGTGAATGTTCAAGTGTAAACCGACCTTGTGTCAGTGAGCTAAGTGCATGACCGATGTGATGCCATGTGGACCCGAGGTGGCAAGCATGTAGAGTTCGGTGAATTTTCCATCGACATGGTTGTTGAAACAACTAATTCGACATTAATGAAATAGCCACAAATCATGGGATGATAACTGACTGATGCGACTCAAGGAAGAAATAATGATAGAGAAAGATCAGGGAGTAGTTGGCGCCTGGATCAAAGCAAATAAATCAAGTTGCAAGATGACCTCGAGAAGGAAACAACTGGATTGTAAATGAGTCGACAGATTTCAAGGTAAAAAATCATGGATGCGATTGCTATCTTTAGTAAATATGCATTGGATAATGGAAAATGCTTATAGATGCATTCCTCAAGTACAGGTGATTGATCCAAGGGAGATTGGATCAGATATCATGCAGATTTTGTTGGGTGAAGGAAAACCTAACCACCCTAAGTTTGAATTGATTCTTGCCAGGAAAGCTCAAGTTTAAATATAATGACTTGAGACTGTGATTGGAGATGCTGTAGAGTGAAGGCAAGTGTGAAAATGTTGTCTGAGAGCCAAAGAGATAAACACTTGAAGTGTTTATGAGTGAAGAATAGGCCGGTAAGGAGAAGTAGGGTAAACTGATGTAAGGAAAAACCGGTGGAGTGTGTATTGAACATAGAGGTGACAAACCAGCATAAGTTGTACCTAATTAAGAGTGATAAAGTGTGAGTTGAAAGAGTAAAAAAATTGTGAGAGGGGATTTAGAAAAGTTATCAGCAAAGTCAAGTTGCGAAGTGGGTGGAGAGAATACAAACTTGTAAGGTTGCAAAACTTCATTTGCAACAGTGATTTCATTTGTATAAGTGAGTTTTATATTGTTTGTTAGGAACCAGAATGACAACTAAGAGGGGCGGGGGGTGAATCAATTGTTAACCAGTTGTATATAAAGTATAACCCAAATGAAAATTATTCCAACTCAAACTTAGTGTTGGTAAACCAAACTTAAATGCCGGTAAAATAGATTAACTGTTATAGCAGTACCGGTGAAACTTAATGCATGGAACAGAAAGAGAAACAACATCCACAACACATGACACACAAATTTTGATGTGGAAACCCTATAAGGGGAAAAACCATGGTGGGAAACCTTACCCACAATCAAATGATACTACTGTAGATAGTTAGTGTATACAAATGGGGTCTGCACATGCAGAAAGGCCAACCACCTAGAACTCACTGCTCAATCATAAAATAGGAGTCACACTAACTACAGTTGGATGGTTAAATCCAATACAATGTACTGCTCAAAATAGCATCTGCAATGTTGGATTCAATACCGGTTTAAGATTTGAACATGAGTGCTAAACACCTTCATAGCCTTCTTTCAACCTTTAGATAATGTCTGCGTGATTCACACAAGGATCTGATTATTTTTTCTCTTCAATATCCACACACTCATACCATATCCATACCATATCTCACGAATGAGATCTTAAATTTATTTATACAAAACCTAAGATGAAATGTTAAGGTCACCTTACTAAAGATATTACAATTAAATCAATTACAAAATAAGTCTTGATGCGATACAATATGTCCTCTCAATACATTATCCAATCAATAAACCATCTCCATAATGTGTCATGCTAATCTAAAATAGATATCATGTCCTAGTCGATAACCTAGTCCTATCTACCAGTAAAGGCAAACATGTCAACCTGATTAGACCAATAAGGAAAACACCAAATCCAAACATCCAATCCATGTCTTCGACATAACCAAAAGATCTCTGGATGATACTGAGTTATCATCACTGCCATTGAACAATATAAATTTCTGGTAAACATATACTGGTGACTATGCATAAGCCACTAACCATGTTGGTGAACACAATGTGACGGTTCAACAACAAACCATATAACCAGAGTGCCAAACCAACAATGTAGATCTCCATGAAGATAAGTGTTGACATCAATGACAAAACCAATGCAACACATGACGAAGTCATCCATAATACCAACATTGTTTTCATGAAGTTGGAGCTTAGTGCAGGGGTTGTAGCTCCTTTAGGTTATATCCTATGAATTGTGTAGGGGTTGGTGCTGCTCCTTTGAGTTGGTGCTCATAAATCAGGGGTTGGTGCTCCTTGGGTTGGTGCCCTAAATATTGTAATCAGTGATTTATTGTGAGGCTGGATTGGAGCAGAAGATCTCCAACAACTATTCTCATCGAGGTTTTTTTCCCACATTGGGTTTTCCTTGTATATATCTTGTGTTGTGTGATGCATTATTGTTCATATGTTATGTTAATGTTTTAGTAAGTCCATTCACACACTTTGTTTGCACTATTTGAGCTACCAGTTAGCACTTAGTTTGTTTTAAATACTACTGCTATCTTCTTGTTGAAGTAAAAGTGTTTAAATAACTGATTCACCCCCCTCTCAGTTATACATTGTGTCCAACAGGTTATGTTGGCATTTGGAATAACTAATACAGATGAGGTGATGTAGTTGAAGATGAATGAATACATTGGTAAAGGATATAAGTCTATTTGTGATGAAGAGATTGAGATTCTATGAATAGATGATATGATCAATTATTTGTGTTGTCATTGCTAGCAATTGATGTCAACTGATGTTCCTAATGCTTTGTTTTTTCATCTAAGTGATTTGGTTTACCGGAAGACAGGGTTTACCGACAGAAAGCTAAAGTCTGTGACACAGGACTTTAACCGGTAAAGAAGAGTTGTTTTGATTGGATCGATTGATCGGTGATGATTGATGATTTCCGGTTTGGATGGTGAACATGTATCCTCAAAAGGTGTATATGATCGTAACTGGAACTTGTTGAGATTACCAGAAGGTGTGTTTTGAATTTGTGATGAGGTTTTTCTAAGGTTTTAGTAGGGTTTAAGGACTGGTGAAGAAATCATCAAAATGGTAATGATTTTTGTTATGATGGTGATCGACAACAAGTCTACATGAAGTTGGTAACATGACACAACCCGCATGAAATATTTAATTGTTGTTTTTATGCGATTCAAGGAATATTTTCTTGGGAATCAGTGAAATGCTTAGTAGAGTGTTTTGAGGGTACAGATCGGATTTCTATGATGGGTTATGATCAACCAATGGTTGATATTGCATTGTAACTTGTTGTAATGATCTGTGATGATCTCTTATGATTTGAATTATAAATTCATGATGTAATTAGGGTTTTGTGGCCGACCTAGTTGAGATAGCTATTTAGGATGACATAGTTGATGTTCATTGTGTCGATGGTCTTAGAGATTGTGTTAAGCCATCCAAGCAAAGTGTGAGATCTACTTGAGAGTTGCAGAGTGTTGTGTATAATTGGATCTAATCAAGAAAGTAGAGAAGTGCAAGTAACATATCATTTTTTTAGTGTTGTTCCCTCATAGTTGCAGTAGGTTAAATCCCTTAATCGGGTATGTCGTAACAGGCCTTATAAATTTAAGTCCCCTAATAGGGAATCTCTCAAAAGAGTGTTAAATCCTCTCATGAGGTTGATCCTAACTAATCATCAAGCTCCTAACTGGGATGGAAGGCAAATCCCCTAACTGGGTGACTCCTAACAGGGTCTTCTCTTAACCGAGCATATTGTAAGCTCCTAAAAAGGCGTACTTCAAAAGAGTACAAATACTCGTGGGTACCAACTCCCACCATGGTTTTTCCCTATTTGAGTTTCCAAGTAAAAAACTTATGGTGTTCATGTGTGGAATATTTTTCATGTGATGTTCTTGTTTATGTTTCATTTCATGCATTATTTATGAGACACAGATTATGATGTTTTATCGGAAGTTTATCAGAGGTTACCGACACTGATAAGGAGTTGTTTGAGAAAGTATTTGATCTGATTGATAAGATTAACGTGTTGGTAAATGATCAAGTTTATATGATTGCTTTGGTGGTGAAATTTTTGGTAAATAATTTGATTAATGTGTTAAGAAAATTTGATAAAGGGGTTATTAGATCGTATTAAAGAAGTTGAGATATTTATTAAATGGTTTCAGATCTGAGATATGTTTGATTTTGAGTTAAAGTTTCAATTGATCTTAATATTGATTCACCCCCCTCTCAGTATTAACCGGATCCTTGTAGGATTAACAATTGGTATCAAAGCCTTGGTCCTCTATGTGCAGAAAGCCTAACCACTTGAGGAAAAGATTTTGAGGAATTCAAGATGATGAAGAAAGAGGGTCTCAAGTTCAACAAGGATAACTATAAGATCTGGAAAGACAGAATGAAGATCTACATTAAAGGTCTTGGTGCACAATATTGGAAGCAAGTTGAAACAACATATGTTGCTATGATTACTACTCCCTTGACACTAGATGAACTCAGAGAAAAACAAGATAACATGAAAACCCTAGAAGCTATTGTAAGTACTTTATCTGATTCAAAATATATTGATGTTCAAGGATTGGAAAATTCAGGTGAGGTTTGGGAAAAGTTAGAGACAATCTATGGAGGAGATGAGCATGTTCAAAGAGCCAAAGAGGAAATCTTGAGAGGAAGGTTTGATGACATGAGAATGCTTGAAGGAGAGAATATTGGATAGTATGGTCAGAGAATCCAAGAAGTTGTTGGTGGCATTAAGAGTGCTGGAGGCAAAATGCTCAGAACTCTTCAACCTTTGTATGCTATATGAGTATCGATAATCCAATAACTTAGATCTATTTCAAAGGATAAGGTAACTATTGATTCATTGATTGGTAATCTTACAACTTTGGAGTTAAATAGTTTTGACAATAGTGTGACAAAATCTACTGAATCTGCCTTTAAAGCTTCTATTACCGGTTCATCTGCTAGAAAAGGAAAATATATATGTCAAAATCATGAGTACAGGACAAGTCATGGAAGTAACCAGGGAAATGAAGACAATGAAGATCAAGTGAGGGAACTTGAGGCACTATTAGGAAAGAGATTTCCAAGAAGCACTGGTAAGTATAAAGGAAAGCTACATTTGAAGTGTTTTTCTTGTAGTAAAACTATTCATATTACTGCTAACTGCCCTAACACTGATAAGAAAGAGAAGTTTAGAAGATTCAAAGGAAAGGGCAAGAAACATTGTTATGTTGTAGTAGATGAAGGTGTGACTGATGGGGAGTATGAAGAAGAAGATGACAATGAATAAATTGTGTTTGTAGTCGTGAAGGAGGAACTGTTAGATGAATTGGCACTAGTATCTCATATGGAAAGTAGTGGTAAATGGATTATAGATAGTGGCTGCTCACACCACATGACTAGAGACAAAAGTAAGTTCACAACCCTTAATGAATTTGATAGAGGTTTTGTTAGATTTGGAAATAACTCTCCTTGCATGGTGAAAGGTAAAGGTTCAATATCTCTAAATGGAAAGAGTAATGATGATGGTGTATTTTGGGTTGATGGTCTTAGGTATAATATGTTAAGTGTTGGTCAACTCAATGATAAAGGTTATTTGCTTTAATTTAAGAGTGGAGTCTGCAAAATTCTTGGAGGTAATGGTGAACTGATTGCTACCGAGAAGAAAACTAGAGGTAACTTATTCCATTTGAATAGTAATATTAATAATTGTCTAGTTGCAAGAATGGAAGACAGTTGGTTATGGCATAAAAGATGTTGTCATGTTAATTTTGATAATTTGGTTAAGATCAACAAGTCAAGTGTTGTAAGAGGATTACCCCAACTTGTTAAACCGGATAGTGTGATATGCAAAGATTGTCAAATCGGTAAGATGACCTCTATTTCTTTCAAGAGAAAGAATTGTGTTTCTGAGAATGTTTTAGATTTGGTACATACTGATCTTTGTGGCCCTATGAGAACAAAGAGTTATTACGGTGATAGGTATTTCATGATCTTCACCGATGACTATTGTAAAATGATGTGGGTGACATTTTTTAGGGAAAAATCAGAAGCATTTAATAAATTTAAATCATTTAAAGCTCAGGTTGAGAAGGAAACTGGTAAGAACTTGAAGTGTTTAAGATTAGACCGAGGTGGTGAATTCACATCTGATGAATTTGTTAAGTATTGTGATGAACAGGGTATAAAGAGACACATGTCTGCTCCGAGGACACCACAACATAATGGTATAGCAGAAATGATGAACATAATAATAGTTGAAGTTGTAAGAACCATGTTATTGCAGGGTAATGTATATAAAATATTTTGGAGAGAAGCGGTCAGTACTGATGTATATACTTTAAACTGGGTACTAGTAAAAAGAGGTAACAATAAGACACCCTATGAGATATGGTATGGAAAAACCCCTTGTGTTAGTTATTGTAAAATCTTTGGAAGTCAATATTTTATCAAGAGAGATAACTACAGTGAGAAATTTGATGCAAAATTTGATGAGTGAATTTTTCTTGGTTACTCTTCTAAGAGTAAGGCATATAAATGTTACAATAAGAGAACCAAGAAAATTGTTGAAATTGCTAATGTAAAAGTTGATGTTCTATCTGACAAGTCTGAAGGTACAAGTAGATCAGAACCTGAAAATGATGATAATGAGGAGAAGTTTGTGATCATTGAACCGAAAGCAAACAATAATGAAGAACCAGAAAATGCAAAATTGGATGCTCAACTAGTAAGCAATGACAATGAGGAAGAAGATGCAGAACTAGCACATGCAATACCTAGATATGTCAGATTGAATCATTCACAAGAGTAGATAATTGGTGATAAGAATGTAGGTGTGCAAACCAGGAGAAAGATCCAAGAGAACTCATGTTTGATATCTACAATTGAACCCAAGATAGTTAAGGAAGCACTAAAGGATGATGATAGGGTGAAGGTAATGAATGAAGAATTAGATCAAATAGAGAAGAATCATACATGGTCACTTGTTCCTAGACCGGAGGATGAGAATGTGATTGGAGAAAAATGGGTCTTTAGGAATAAATTGGATGAGGAAGGAAGGATTTTAAGAAACAAGGCAAGGTTAGTTTGCAAAGGGTATGCTCAAGAGGAAGGTAAGGATTATGGTGAAACATTTGCACCTGTTGCTAGATTAGAAGGAGTAAGGATGTTGTTGGCATTTTTTGCATATAAAGGATTCAAAGTCTACCAAATGGATGTCAAGTCAGCCTTTCTAAATGGGATTCTAGAAGAATACGTATACATTGAATAATGGGATGGATTTTCCTTGACCGATAATAAAGACATGGTGTGTAAATTGCATAGAAAAATATATGGTCTAAAGTAGGCACCGAGAGCATGGTATGATAGATTACATGCACATTTGATTAAGATTGGATTCCAACGTACTAGTAAGGACAACAACATTTATTTGAAGACTAATGGAGAAGAGATGTTGATAGCATAAGTGTTTGTTGATGACATAATTTTTGGTGGAAATGATGATATGTGTATGGAATTGCTGATATAATGAAAAAGGAACTTGAAATGTCTCTAATCGGTGAAATTAAGTTCTTTATTGGCTTATAGGTTCAACAACTGGATGGTGGTATCTTTATTTGTCAGACCAAGTTTATCAAAGAGGTGTTGAAGACTTTTAGCATGGAAGATTGCAAACTGGTAGGGACTGGTTGCAAGTTGTCAAAGGAAGATGATTCCCCTATTGTTAGTGAAAAAGAAAACAAATCTTTGATTGGAAAGCTACACTATATTTTCCATAGAAGACCAGACATTGCTCATGATATTGGATTAGTGGCTAGATTTCAAAAAGATCCTAAAGAGAGTCACATGGTGGCTGTAAAGAGAAATTTTCAGTATCTCAAAGGCACAGTAGACTATGGTTTATGCTATCCCTATAGGATTTTTTACTTTGGATGTCTTTACTAATGTTGATCGGATAGGTAATGCGGATGATCAGAAAAGCACAACCGGTGGAGCTTTTCTACTTAGAGAAAGATTATTGGCATGGATGAGCAAGAAACAAACTCGTGTTTCTCAATCTACAACTAAAGCAGAGTATGTAGCTGCATCCATGAATTGCATGTAGGCAATATGGATGAGACATGTTCTAGAAGGATTCAAGATAGATATTTTAGAATCGGTGACTATCTATTGTGATAATACAAGTGCAATAAACATTTCTAAGAATCCTATACTTCATGCTAGAACCAAGCACATTGAATTGAAGTATCACTTTCTAAGGGAAAGAGTTCAAGAAAAGGAGGTGAATGTGGAATATGTGAGGAGTAAAGATTAGTTAGCTAATATCTTTACTAAGCCCTTACCAAAGGCTACCTTTGAGTTTCTTAGAGGTAAACTAGGGGTTAGACCCCTACACTTGAAGAACTAGAGTGATGGAGATCTAACAATCCTATGGATATCATGTTTATTTTTCACTAAGGATTGATGAAGGTGCAAGATACTCCTTTGGGGGAGCAAGTCTGATGTAAAGTTCTGGTTTAATGCTCTGTTATAGTTTTTTTGATTTGAGTATTAGAGATGATGGAAGAGGAAACAACATAATTGAAGAACTAATGCATTTACATCTTTTGCATTGTTGTCAAAGGGGGAGAAGAAATGAATAGAAATCAGATATGGTGGATATGTGAGAAGTTGAAGATCAGAAGATCAGATTGAGTGAAGCATTGGTTAAGGGGGAGATGACAAAAGGAGGAGAACTGACAGATGATGTGATATCAACAAGCAAGTTGCAGATGATGATGTTACTCTGATTGTATATCTGATTGGTGTTTCCATCAATGCCAAAGGGAGATATTGTTGGAATTTGGTATAACTGATGCTGATAAGGTGATGTAGTTGAAGATGAATGACTGCACTGGTAAAGGATAGGAGTCTATTTATGATGAAGAGATTGAGATTCTATGAATAGATGACATGATTAGTTATTTGTGTTGTCATTGCTAGCAGTTGATGTCAACTGATGTTCCCAATGTTCCTGATGCTTTGTTTTGTCATCTAAGTGATTTGGTTTACCAGAAGATAGAGTTTACCGACATAAAGATAAAGTCTGTGAATAGGACTTTAACCGGTAAAGCAGAGTTGTTTTGATTGGATCGATCGATCGACGATGATTGGTGATTTGTGGTTTGGATGGTGAACTTGTATCATGGAAAGGTGTATATGACCGGAACTAGAACTTGTGGAGACTACCGGAAGGCATGTTTCAAATTTCTAATGAAGTTTTGCTAAGGTTTTAGTAGGGTTTAAGGATCGGTGAATAAATCATCAAACCGGTAATGATTTATATTCTGTCGGTGATCGAAGACAAGTCTACTTGAATTTGATAACATGAAAGAACACACATGAAAGATTTAATTGTTGTTTTGGCATGATTCAAGGAAGATTTTCTTAGGACTCAATGAAACACTTAGTAGAGTGTTTTGAGGATACAGATCAGATTTTCATGATGGGTTATGATCAACCAATGGTTGATATTGCATTTTAATTTGTTGTAATGATCTGTATAACAATCTATGATGATCTATTATAATTTGAATTATAAATTCATGATGTAATTAGGGTTTTGTGATCGACCTAGTTGAGATGGCTATTCAGGATGACACAGTTGTTGTTCATTATGTCGGTGGTCTTAGAGATTGTGTTAAGCCATCCAAGTGAAGTGTGAGATCTTCCTGAGAGTTGAAGAGTGTTGTGTATAATTGGATTTGATCAAGCAAGCAAAGAAGTGCAAGTAACAGATCATTTTCTTACTGTTGTTTCCTAATAGTTGCAGTAGGTTAAATCCCTTAACTGGGTAGGTCCTAACAGGCCTTAAACATTTAAGTCCCCTAATAGGGTAGCTTTCAAAAGAGTGTTTAATCCTCTGATGAGGTTGTTCCTAACATATCATCAAGCTCCTAACCAGGCTACAAGGAAAATCCCCTAATCGGGTGACTCCTAACAGGGTTTTCTCTTAATCGACCATATTGTAAGCTCCTAATAGGGCATACTTCAAAAGAGTACAAATACTTGTGGGTACCAACTCCCACCATGGTTTTTCTCTATTTAGGTTTCCATGTCAAAAACTTATGGTGTTCATGTTGTTAGGGTTTTCAAGCAGATCCAAAGCAAATATGAACTAACATTTATATGCAGATTTAAATACAAAAGATAAAGAAATAAAACAGGACACAGATAACACAGAGATTTAACGTGGTTCACCCAGAATGGGTTACGTCCACCATACACAGCCATCCAATCTTTCTTATTATCCAGCAAAAACAGTACATCAACCTTACAATGCCTTAAGCATCCCAACCGCTTATAACATGCATTTTTAGGGCAACAAACAAAGTTGGCCTTTTTTAGGATTTTATTACTGATGCTCTGCAAAAAGGATTAGAAAATCTGTTTGATGGCAACACACACAAGAGCACAAGAAACAAACGTTAGTGTTAGCAACAAAAGATTATCCTAAACAGGCATATCAAGAGAGATATTAAGCATGAAATAGAAAGCATATAAACATAGAATGAAATAGCTAATCAAGATGCTCATAGTTGCTCCTCCCTTGTTCCTCTCCTCTCCAAGTCCCAAATGAGTGTAGCTCTCAGCTTTTAGCACTAGCCATGGATGCCATATGGAGATTCAAGATGGTTGAATATGATAAGCAAATACTATGCAAGAGTAGATAGTGATGCTATGAAAAAGCTCTATGCTAATGCCAGTATAACAACAATACTCTAAAATGCTTCTCTTTTTGCTTGAGGAGAAGGGTTCTATTTATAGAAGAAATAGGGAAATGAAGGGTTAAGATTGAGCAATCTTAACAAGGGTTAGGATTGAAAGTTGGGGATCCATGTGCACAATTGGCACCAATAAAATGGTGACAAGTGTCAACATAGGATTGGGTTGAGAGAAGAGGTTGGAGGCATTAAAGGCCTGAGAAGACCTCATGGTTATCTAGAAGGCAAGGGTCAAGTCTAAATTAAGATTACCCACTGGATTAAGAGTTAATCCAAGGATAAACCTTTGTGCAAATGTTTAAGAGGTAATCATGGTCAAAGCATTAATGGCCTGATGAGACCTTTGGGTTGGGTAGAGGTTGAGTCAAAACAAATGTTTTAACCATGTGGGAGGGTTGAATTAACCATTAATGGTTATTGGAGACTTTGGGGATTAAGTGGTTGAAGGTTGGAAGCTTTCAAAGGTTATCCAAGACTTTGAGGGTTAATTTGTTGAACACACAAAGCATTAATTGCTTTTCAAAGACTTTGGAGTCTTTGAGAAGTGACTCCAATTTGCTTAGGAATGTGACAATATTTAGGGGATGGATTAGGCTAATTAGGAAGGGTTTAGAAGAATCTAGAAGGGGTTTAGGCATACAAGTGGATTTTGTAGGAAAATGCAAGTGGGAGAAATTTTGGTATTTTCAATTAAAATAAAATCATTTATTTCAATTAAATGGTGTAAGTTGAATTTGGATAAATATTTAAATAAATATTAATTTATTTAAATGAGAAAAATGAAGATAAAGCATTAAAATGCTTGAAGACTTTGAGGGAAACCATTAAAGGCTTGAAGACTTTAAGGAAAACCATTAAAGTCTTAAGAAGATTATAGAAGGAAGCCATCAAGTTTGAAGACTTTAAAGCCATCAAGTTTGAATACTTTAAGGGAAACCATTAAAGGTTTCAAGTGGGTGAGGATAAATAGGATTTTAAATAAATAATTTATTTAAAATAGTTGTGCAACTTGCTTTTGTAGGAAAATACAAGTGGGTGGAGGATAAAGGTGATTTAAATAAATGATTTATTTATTTAAATGTGAGAGGTGGGATTTTGGGGGATTTAAATAAATATTAATTTATTTAAATGTGAGAGAAGATTTAATTAAATAAATAAGATTTATTTATTTAATTAATGGTCTGAATTTGGTTAAGTGAATTAAATCAAATAAATTGAATAATTTATTTAATTAATAGGAGAATAGGGTTAAGATGAATTAATTAAATATTAATTTAATTAATTATTAATTGATGGTTAAATAATCAAATAAATACTAATTATTCATTTAATTAAGTGGACAGATTTATGTGACTACAATTACAATGTCGGTTTTCATCAACAAAAATGGCAAAAAAAAATTTCTCGGGGGTTGCCGGCCCGGCCCCGGACCCCGGCGAGGATACGTACTGAGTGTACAGTACTTTGCTGATCAGTCACCACATTTCAACACATGTGTATAATATTTTTCATGTGATGTGCTTGTTTATGTTTCATTTCATGCATTATTTCTGAGACATTAGTTATGACGTTTTATCAGAATTTTATCAGAGGTTACCTGTGCTAATAAGGAGTTGCTTAAGAAAGTATTTGATCTGATTGATAAGGTTAATCAGTTGCTAAATGATCAAGTTTATATGATTGCTTTGGTGGTGAAAGTTGTGGTAAATGATTTGATTAATGTGTAAAGCAAATCTGATAAAGGGGTTATTAGATCTTATTAAAGAAATTGAGACATTTGTTAAATGGTTTCAGATCTAAGATAAGTTTGATTTTGAGTTAAAGTTTCAATTTGTCTTAATACTGATTCACCCCCCTCCCCCTCTCATTATTAACCAGATCTTCATAGGATTAACAAGTTATGCCTTGATTACCACTTATGCCCCTAGGAACATTGATTATGATCCTTTGGAGTTTTTTGCCACTTCAGTCTAGGTTGCTTCATAGATTCCTAAATCTTCTTTTGAGTTACTAACCGTCTTTCATTATTCCTGACTAGTCAGACCATTATCATATTTCACATTTGATAGAAGAACACATTATCAAGTTTTCATCTTTGGATATTTCTCCATGTTAGTCTTCACATAGTTCTAGCTTGTCACCTTCTTGTTTGTTTGATTGGAGTGTGATATCATCATCTTTCATGGACAAAGAGACACCTGAGTAGTTTTTTGGAGACATCATCTTTTTTCATGCTTCCCTCTTTTCTAGAATATCTTGCATGGGAAGCATCCCTACATCTATATATTATTTAGTGTCTTCCTAAGGGGATAGAATTTATTTGTACGCATTGGATAATTTTTTTTTCCTTTAGACACTTATCATTCTTGCAGTTCATTATTCATTATGGGAGGGATACATAGTCTCTCACTTTTCCTCCTATGGGGGGGCTATTGATTGGATTCTTATGATGGATGTATTTCTTGGAGGGTATTGATGTTGAGACCTCCACACATCACTCGTACTTCACTCTTATATATTTGCATATCTTTTTTGGAGAGGAGTTTTGTCCCACTAGTTATTTTACTTTTCTCTTTTTTTAAATAGATTAGTTACATGATTAGTTATGCATGGGTAACTAACATGGCCTAGTTGTCAGGACTCGTATATTGTATCTTCATAATTAGTCTTGCATAATAATTTATCCCTAAGTTGCACTTAGGGGGGAGGGGTGCTGGTGTGAATAAGGACATTTCTTAACTAGTTATAAGTTAGCACATATTCACACATGTTAAGTTTTCTTAGGATAGTTTATTTGTCACATGACACAATCATTTAATATTATTCATGTTAGTTATCTTAGGTGTCTTTCTAGATAAAGGCGAGTCAACATCTTGCATTTCATTTTATCATAGGGTTATTGTACCTACTTCATCTTAGTTGCCTATATAAGAAATCAATCTTGTACATTTGTAATCATCCATGCATTATTCTTTCAAGCATTAATTCTCAATCTCTTTGGTGTTCATTACTCAGTTGCAACATTCTCTTTTGTGTGGTTTCTTATTGATTGGTTGTGAATCTTGGCTAGCTTCATCATGGGTATCTAATTTCTTTAACAATAATTATATTCAAACCTTTTATGAAAAAATACTTTACTACTTAAATTCTACACAAAGTGATGTCTCTTATAGAAAACACCTCCTTTTTCTTTGCTTCTAGTAATATTTTTTGAGCTCCAAGAGACTCGTACATTAAGAATAATTAGTCTAATGGTATTTTAGGATCTGTGAGGTTAGGATACCATGCAAATTTTATCTTTGTACAATATTTTATAAATAAATCATTCAATGAAAGATCATTAGTAATAAAGGTTTCATTAGGCACACATAATTGAAAATGTCCACCGCTTCTATGAGCTAGGAACTATATACCTTTCTTCCCTAATTTTCATTTTATAGTATTCCTTCAAATTGAACATCATCTCTGCTTAGTTACTACATGATTACACCTTATCTATTCTAGCTATAAATTTTAGTATTCTAGTCCTGAGATGTAGAGACACACCAAGATCGCTAGGAAATTCATAAAACTTTTCTAGGATTTGTAGCCTGCTATAGAAGAGACCATTAAAATCATGGACTACACACTTTTTTGAAACCTTCCACTCACCTGAAATCCTATGACCATGTGGAATTCAAATTTTGAGTGAATTTGAGTTGCTAGGCCGCCAATGAAAATGGTGAAGATATTTTAAAAGCCTTTTTATAACTTTGAAATATATGTGCATTTTTCCTATTTTGGCAAATATTTCACATCCTTTTCCAAACTCAAAAACCACCCTAGTATGTTGGAGGAAATTATTGAATTTATTAATGTTTCTCTTACACTAGAAACTACAATATATAAAAGGAAGGTCATTTAATTTTACATTAACTGGTGACCATTTAGTATTGTATAAAAAATATAAATTTGCAGACTCATACCCTCGATGATTTATTAGCTAGTTTCCTTGCATGATATTACTATGGAATATTTTTTATAGGGGCTCATTGAAAACTACAAAAAAATAGTGAATCCTCTCTAAAAGCAAAAAAAATTAATCTTCTTTGATGGGAGAGGGAACTACAAGAAACAGAGCATTAGGAGGTTTTAGCTTGGGAAAAACCACTACTCCAAGACTATTTATCATAAACAACTCAAGTTCAACTCCCCTTTCCCCTCTTAGTCCGTTGACATTTTCTTTCATGTAAGCAAGTGATATTGTAACAATCTCTTCTACATCCCAAGAATTGCATCCTATGAGCTTGTGCCACTTGCCTATAGATGCAGACACAAGATTGTCTTTTCAACTAACTACTATGGATCTCAAATCACTAATTGAAAGTAATTCATTGCACAAAGTGAGAATATAGATTGAACCATATAACCATTAAAATATGAAAAATGAAAAAATTGAGACACATAGATTATGGATACCTAAAACTTGAATTATAAAGTTCAATGATCTTAGCATACCAATCTAGCCATTCCTATAATATTGACTATTTATAAGAGCACAAACTCTTCATGGCCATTTGTACTTGTCCTTTCTCTCTCCCTACCTTTCTACCTCTCCATCCATCTCTCATTACCCACCTCTCTCTATCTCCCTCTATCTCTCTCACCTCTCTATCCTTGGCTACATCTCTCACTCTTCTCTCTCTCTCTCTCTCTCTCTCTCTCTCTCTCTCTCTCTCTCTCTCTCTCTCTCTCCTTTGTGAGCTTTCTCATTCTATTATCTTCCCTCACTTCTCTCCCCCTCTCCATTTTTTGATACCCCCTCTCTCTCTCTCTCTAGGTATCCCCTCCCTCTCTATTTACCTTTCCATAATTGTCTCATTAGCCACCTTTGTCTATTTACCTCTATTTGTCTCACATCTCTCCCTTCCTCTCTATAAATTTATCCTCTCCTACATTATTGTGCTCCCACCCTCTCTCTATCTCTCTCACCTCTCTAGGTTTATCCCTCCCTTCTTCCCTCTCTTCCTCTCTACCTCTCCATCCATGTCTCATTACCCACCTCTCTCTATCCCCATATATCTCTCTCCTTTCTCTCCGTGTATACATCTCTCACCTCTCTATAAATATGTTCTCTAATTTTCTCCCCCTTCCACATCTCTCTCCCTCCCCCTACTCCTCTCACTTTTTGAAATCTCTCCTTCTATTCTCTCTCTCCCACTCTCTCCATCTCTCACCCTCTCCCTCTCTCCACCAATTACCCCCAACTCTCTCTCCCTCCCCCCCCGCTCTCTCTCTCTCTCTCTCTCACACACACACACACACACACACACACACACACACACACACATTATCTTTCCCCTCTCTAGGTTTCTTCCTATCACACACTCTCTCCCCTCTCTCCTTCTCTACCTCTCATTGTCTAGATATCTCACCTTTCTCTCCCCCTCTAGGTCTCTCACCACTCCATTTGTCCCCTCTCTAGTTTTCTCCCTCCCCCTTACCACTTTTTCTTTTTAAATTCTCTCATTCTCATATATTTCTCCCCTTACCTTTCCCACTTTCTCCCACTCTCCCTTTGTTAATACTTCCCTCTATCCTCCTCTTGCTCTTCCCCTTAGTTACTTAGCTCAGTCTATCTCTCCCCCCTCCCTCCATCTATCATATTGTCTCCCTCTCTTATTCCCTCTCCCTCCTACAGGTATCTCCCTACCACACATTGTCTCCCATATCTAGGTCTCTCCCTCCCTCCCTATCTACTTCTCTATCTGCATGTATATATGTCACCTCTATCTCCATCTAGATCTGTATCTCACCTCTACCTCCCTCTTAAGCCCTAAACCTTTCTCTCTCACCTCTCTAGGTTTCTCCGTCACTCTCTATCTACCTCTTCATCCATGTCTCATTACCCACCTCTCTCTTCCCCTCTAGGTCTCTCATCTCTATATCTATCTCCTCTATAGTTTTCTCCCTCCCTCCCCCTTACCCCTCTCCCTTTTTGAACTCTCTCTCTCTCTCTCTCTCTCTCTCTCTCTCTCTCTCTCCTCTATCTTATTTTGTCTCCCTCTCTCTCTCATTCTCTCACCTCTCTCTCTATATATATCCCTACTATATTATCTCTCCCCTCTCTCCCTTTCCACCTATCCATCCCCACCTCTATATCTCCCTCTACCTATCTCACCTCTCTCCCCATATAGGTCTCTCACCTCTCTACCTTCCTCTCTCTAGATATTGACCATCCTCTTTCTCTCTCTTTCCTTCTTTGGCTCCCACCCTCTCTCTCATCTTTATAGGTTTCTCCCTCCTCCCTCCATATCCACCTCTCTCATCCTCAAGGTCTCTCAATCCATCCCCTCTCTAGTTTTCTCCCTACCTCTCCACATATCCCTCCCTCCTATAATGCCCCACCTTTCTGAAGGTGAAACCATTATACAAATTAAAACCAAATACATTTAAAAAAAAACTCATAACGAGTCCCCTAGCAATAATAAATTTTGTCCATCAATCACATTAATAAGTCTTCTTTTAAAATGTGACCAATATGATAAGGGGTGACAATGCTAGCATGGACATTGTTTTAATTAAACCATTGCAAAATTTATTGTTCGAATTAAATAAATTTTACTACAAATAACAAAACTAGTCCTTTAGTCCTCTATGGTTAATATTCATTTAATTATTTTACTTCCTTAAATTTAACCAATTAACATACTTAAGGTTACCTATAAAATGATTTCCAATTTTTTCAATAACCTTCTTATGAGCAACTTCTTTTATTTATCTCTTAATATTCTCCCTACATTTGTTTAACATAAATTTTATATTCACTTTAAATAGGCTCATTTAAATATAGTCTTGAACACACCCCTAATCTATTTTGAAAACCCTAAGAAATGAGTTCCTAATAACATTGTCCACCACCATAGTTTTTTTTAAAACAAAAAAATACATTTTTGACCAAATTTAAAATATTTAACCCTATCTCAATATGAATGGGCATGAAATCTTAGCCACAGGATGAAATTAATTAAGTCGCTTGGATCTTAGTGTTTTTTGTTTCTTTTGGAATCCATAAACCTAAAGGAGGGATAAAGTAAAGTAAACTAATCAATCCTACTCTTCTAGTTTACCTCCCTTTCTTTAAGCCTATAGTGGAAGTTATTGTTGCAGGAACTCAAGAAATCTTGGAGAAATTATGTCTACATTGAGGTTAAATTGGTTTTCCCAACTCTATTAACTATTTTCAAATAGTCATAAATATAAATCCATTCCCGTTTGTCTATATTTTACTGATAAGGGTTGTTGTTTTCTTCGAGGTATGCCCCCCATGAGCTGGAGAGCCAAATAAGGGTTGCAAAGGATCCTTCTTTGAGTGGTTACAAAAACCCCTCTTATTTTTCTGCTTGTTTGATGCATATTTTATTTTTTCTTAATTTTAATCTACCTCATTTTTATTTTTTTTAATGGGTGCACAGTGGGGAAACCTATGACCCCCATTTGGGAAGCCCTAGACTCTAGACAAGGTGGTGGTGGTAGATGTTTTGATTCCTCAATGCTCTCCTCAACCTCATTCCACTTAGGACAGACTCGTATTGCACTCACGATGTCTAGAGGTGAGGAAGCATAGTTTATCTTTGGATACTCTTACATGGGCTACCTTTATGGAGATGTCTAGGGAGAGGAAAATTTACAAACATTTTCGCCAATGACGCATTCACAAGTTTCATGATCTTTAGCAGAGGGGACTCTTAGTAGCACAGGGCAAGAGTACATTTTTGGAGCTTTTATAGCATGTGGATTATTATTAGGATGAGAAATCACTCATCAACTACTTCATTAGGGTCTCAACCCTAGTATATTAGGCCTAGTTCATATGGAAGAGCTCGAGAGTTTGCAGGTCATAGTAGAGAAGGCCTACATTGTGAAAGAAATTAATGGGAAATATTAAGAGGCTAGGAGGCAGTTCAAGAACCATACTCATGGCCCTCAAGATCAGCCTTTTTGTATACCTCAATCTCTCTCCATGGGGGGATTCAGGCCACCTAGGCCACAACCACAACATTAGGGGTAGAGACCTAGACATCAGCAATAAGGCTCTCAACGAAGACCATAGAAAATATAGGGGCCTTGTAAGGATCATAGATCCTAAATATAGAGTTCAACTCCTCCCAAGGGACAACCACTCCATCGAGGAGGGTTCAAAGGATCGAGCCGACTGACCATGTCTCAAACTAATACAACCCCTTTAGCTTAGGGGCGGACTAGAGGACCATGCTTTATTTGTGGAGTAGTAGGGCATTTGGCATGTGAGTTCCCACAGGGTTTTGAGAGTGGATAGTGTGCAACATTGTCAAAGTAGACTATTTGTGATGTGGGTAGGTCCCATCAAGTGTTTTTAGCAGTTGATAACTGCCAAGCTGGCCATTAGTCCACCATCATTGAAGTGGCAGGTACAATTAATGGTGTTTTGCATCTATCTTATTTTATTATGGTGTGTCTGATTATTTTACTTCTCTATCCTTAGTAAAGCATAGTAGGTAGGTGGCATCTAGACAAGAAGATAGGTGGATGGTAGAGCTAGCTTTGGGGTCTAAGGTATTTGTGGATATGGTGATTAGAGGATGTTGATTGATGGTTGGGCCTATGCCCACTTCTGTTGACTTACGGGTGACTCCTTTGGGTTCGTATGGCATTGTGTAGTGTATGGATTTGCTAGATGCACATCAAGCCAAGATAGATTACCGATATACGAGATTTTTTTGCATGGATGACTTGGGCTCAGTAACAGAGATTTTAGGAGTGTAGAGACCAGTTTCCCTCCGTATGATTTATGTAGTTTATCTTAAGAGGTGTATGAAGAAAGGGTGTCAAATGTTTTCTATTATGATTAGTGATAAGTTTGCAGAGGCTACAGTGTATGTGACAAAGATTTTCTTAGATGATCATCCTATTCTTCGAGAGTTTACCATTTTTTTCATTCAGAACTACCTAGGTTACCACCCAAGAGGGAGGTGGATTTTCATATAGACTTGGTTCCTAGAACACAACTAGTTTTGAGAGCACCTTATAGGATGGCCACCCAGGAGCTCAACAAGCTAAAGATTTAGTTGGAGGAGTTCCTAAGGAAAAGTCACATTCTTCCTAGTGTATCCCCATGGGGTGCACCTGTGATATTTGTTAACAAGAAGGAAAAATCCCTTTGTCTTTGCATTGATTATCATCAACTAAATAAGTTAACAATCAATAATAATTACCCACTCTCATAGATATATGATTTATCTGATCAGATTAAGGAGGTTAGAGTGTTCTTGAAGATTGACCTCAAGTTAGGATATCATTAGCTAAAAAATTATGGAGGCAGACATTCACAAGAAATTTTTCAAGACCTATTATGGTCATTATGAGTTTATAGTGGTACCATTTAGGTTGAATAATGCTCCTATGGTGTTCATGAGCCTTATGAATGGATTATTCTGCACCTTTCTGGATCACTTCGTAGTGGTATTTTTGGATGACATCCTAGTTTATTCATAGACCAAAGAGGACCATGAGGGACATTTACACTAGGTATTATAGTGTTTGAGGAGACATCAACTTTATGCCAACTTGGCTAAGTGTTTCTTCTTTCAAATGGAGATATAGTATCTTGGGCACATCATTTTTGTGATGTTATTGTAGTTGATCCAACAAATATTCAGGCTATAATGGATTGGCCAAAACCCACTAATGTGTTAGAGGTTAGGAGTTTTATGGGCCCAGTAGGGTACTATCAGATATTTGTAAATGGTTTCTCATGGATAGCTCAAGTCTCATAAGCTTAATTATCCTACTCATGATTTAGAGTTAACTATTGTGGTTCATGCTCTCACCAAATGGAGACACTTCCTCCTTGGACGTCATTTTGAGTTACATTTACACCACTGTAGTCTTTTAGTATATCTTTACATAGCCCAAACTCAATGCTCAACAATGGTGTTGGGTGAAGTTCTTATACGAGTATGATTTTTATGTGTAATACATCAAAGGAAAGGAGAATGTGGTTTTTGATACACTGAGTATGTGGCATCATGAGGTGTTGGTGATGATCATGAGTACAAACCTAAGGTCTTTTTAACTCCAGTAATTGTTGCAAGATGGGTGGTACAAAGAGGTTCAATGATAGATTTAGTTAGATGTAGCCTTGTAGGAAAAATATTTAGGATATACTCTAGATTCAAATGGTTTATTATGACATAAGAGACAAATATATGTTCCACATGATAATGATATCTTTATCTTGATCTTAATTGAGGCTCATCGAGCACCCTATGTAGCACACCCTGGGGTTAATAAAAAGAATGCAGATCTTCATCATTTATATTATTGGGCTAGTATGTGTTAGGACACAACCGAGTTCATTATCAGATGCTTGGAGTGTCAATGGGTGAAGGTATAACATCATCATCCAATAGGACTTCTATAGTCTCACTTGATACCAGAATGGAAATGGGATACCATTTCAATGGACTTTATAGTTAGTTTACCTATGCCCTCTTGATGTCATGATGCCATCATGGTAATGGTGGATAAGATAGCCAAGGTTGCACATTTATCACTATTAGATCTACATCTTCAGCTCTAGTTGTGGCACAAATTTTTCTTAGGGAGATTGTCAGACATCATGGAGTGCCCCATAAGATCATATCTGATAGGGACACAATGTTCACTTTAGCATTCTGGACTTCTTTGCAATAGGATATGGGCACCCAATTGAACTTCATTACAACATATCACCTTGACAATTATGGATAGAGGGAGAGGGTGAATTAGGTATTAGAGGACAATCTCAAGATGTGTGTGATGGGTTAGTAGACTAGATGGCTAGATTATCTTGGTTTGGTTGAGTTTGCATATAACAACTATTATCATAGTGTTAGACAGATCAAATAACCAGAAGACAACTGAGAGGGGGGGTGAATCAGTTGTACAAGATTACCGTAACATTTAGTGATTAAAACTTTAATACCAGAACCCAAAACATTACTACTAGAATGCTTAAACCAAATACGAGAATAGCAGTTACACCAATTAAGCATAAACAATAATCACAGAATAAATACCATCCATATGACACCAAGATTTATACGTGGAAAACCCAGTAAAGGGAAAAAATACGGTGCGAAGCCTACCCACAGTCAGATAATACTTTTGCAGTAACTATGTGAATTACAATTGAGAGGCCTACGCTTGTAGGAAGGCCAATAGCCTAGAGCGCACTGCTCATCACAAAAGGAGTCTCGCTGACTACATAGGAATCTAGACTACAATCTGGAAGAAGTGTTTGAACTACAAAGATAGCATCTCCTATGCCTGAGTACAGTTCTGGTTAAGCTCAATACCGGAGGAATAAATCCTCTTACATAAACCCAACTCGATCTCCACTGATCGACCAAATCCTCTGCCTAAATGATATTACATTATTCACACATTACATAGCCATATTCATTCTCTGACCTTATACCTATGATTACCTACAATGAGATCTTACATCATATATATACAATACCTCGATCATAAATAATCAGGTCAGCCACCAGAAAATAAACCAAATACATAATTACAAAACATATCAACCTTAGACCAAACAAATAATATCCAACACATAAGACATCTCGAAAACACATCAAGAGAACCAATCTGCACGTTACATTAAGTCGAACCATAACCTAGATTAACTGGGACCCAATATAGGTCCACACGCTAAAGCAATGATCTCCATCTGCCAAGTCTCAAACATGATCACCAACAACATCTTAAATCTCCACCAAAAGCTGCACCAACACCATTTATGCATATCATCAAAGATCTTCATCAAAAGCTCTGTTGATGAAACCCTCACTAGAACCACAAGCCAAGCTTCCAAGCAAGCATGATAGCATCTGATCACCAGACCAAAACCAACTTATTGAATATGAACATGAGTATCATTAATAAGCCAATTCTATAACCAAACCATACCGGACCCTACCAGATTATGTTGGATCCAAACCAACTAGAAACCACTCAGCCTACCAGGACTAGAAGGGTGCTGATAAAGCATCCAAATAGCTAGTGTTGACATCAATGTCAAAACATCATTGCAACACATAATCAATTCCTCCAAATGGCCAACAATCTCCCCCTTTGGCATTGATGGCAACACTAGATGTGAAAAACATCTAAGTACCAAGAAATGCCAAACAAGTCTCCCCCAATGGAAGACAAGCAACAATCTCCCACATATAGATGTAGTAATGAAGTTCTAAAACAAATACCGAACTCCCCCTATGAATGATACCTCTGTAAAGCTCTAAATTATACATATATTTGTCCCCCTAATGTATAAAACTCCTTAAGTTTTTCTTTTTCACATCAATATCTCTCCCCCTTTGACATCAATGCTAGAAATCTGACAAAAATATCAAAGCAAAAACATAAACCATTGAATCACAAAGCTGACTACTCCCCCTAAGCAGTGGAATCCCCACATCAGTGCCAAAATTAAAAATATCTCTGATAATGCATACCAGAATGGTGCCAAACCGCATCAATCAAGTCTCTATCAGAGGGAAAAAAACTCCCAATCTGTCTCTGAAGTACTCAAAAGGCAAAGATTTAGTGAAGATATCTACAATCTACTCTTTAGTGTTCACATAAACCAGTCTAACTTCATTTTCTTCCACCATTTTCCTTCAAAAAGTTGTACTTGATAGATATGTGCTTTGTCTTAGAATGAAATACCAGATTCTTTGATATATCAATAGCAGCAGAGTTATCATAGTGAATAACTACCGGTTCATTACAATCCACCTTTATATGCTTCAACATTTGCTTCATCCATAGAACTTGTGTATAGTTAGTGGCAACAACAACATACTCATCTTCAACAGTAGACAAAGAGGTACATGACTGCTTCTTGTTGATCTATGAAATAAGTTTCTTTCCAAGAAAGAAAGATCCACCAGATGAAGTTTTCTGGTCATCAACATCTCTAGCCCAATATGCATCTGTATATGCACATAATGTAAATTCATCATCCTCAGGGTACCATAAACTATATTCAGTTGTTCCCTGCAAATATCTAAAAATCCTCTTCACCACACTCACA
The DNA here is from genome assembly GCF_030272615.1 of Cryptomeria japonica. Lineage (NCBI taxonomy): Eukaryota > Viridiplantae > Streptophyta > Pinopsida > Cupressales > Cupressaceae > Cryptomeria > Cryptomeria japonica. Next base: position 620,829,010 of record NC_081411.1, read on the forward strand.
TGATTTTCTCTAGGATCACTCTGAAATATTGATACAATACAAACAACATTCATTATGTCAGGCCTAGTCTGAGTCAAATAAAGAAAACTTCCAATCATATATTTGTATCTTGTAAGATTTATTGATGCAGAAACATCTTTTCTTGTCAATTTCTCACTTGTAACCATAGGAGTACCAACCAGTTTAGAGTTTTCCAAACCATATTTCTTCAATAACTCTCTAGCATACTTAGTTTGACAGATGAAAATACCTTTATCAGTTTGAGTAATCTGCAAACCTAAGAAAAATTTCATCTACCCAATCATAGACATCTCAAATTCATTCTTCATATTTCTAGCAAATTTCTTACACAACTTATCTTCACCTCCAAAAATGATGTCATCAACAAAGACCTCAATAATCAGTATATCATCCTCAGTGATCTTATAATATAAATTATTGTCAGCATTAACTTTAGTAAATCCAAGCTTCAAAATATGTTTATCCAACCTTGCATACCAAACTCTACTTGCTTGTTTCAATCCATATAAATATTTCCTTAACCTGCAAACCATGTTTGTATCATCTGATAGTGAAAAACCATCAGGTTTCTCAATTTAAACTTCCTCATCAAGATCCCCATTCAAAAAATGCACACTTAACATCCATCTGATAAACCTTGTAGTTTTTGTGGGTAGCATAGGCAAGAAATAATCTTATAGCTTCAATCCTAGCTACAGGTGCAAAAGTCTCTCCATAATCAATTCCTTCCTTCTGAGAATATCCTTTAAAAACCAATCTAGCCTTATTCCTTACAACTTCACCATCTTCATTCAATTTATTCCTAGAAAACCATTTAGTTTCAATAACATTCTTATTTTTAGGTCAGGGAACCAAAGTCCATGTGTTATTTTTCTCAATCTCATCTAATTCTTCTTCCATAGATTTCAACCAATATTCATCTTACATGCCTCAATTATTGATACTAGTTCAACTTGAGAAATTAAACATACCTCATTAGTTGTTAGTCTTCTTCTTTTCATTACTCCATTGTTCTTATCCCCAATGATCTAATCTTATGAATGATTCAATCTCGCATACCTAGGAGTCTTCTGACTCTGTGTTCCTCTTCCCGGTTCTTTAGTTACCATAGAATTTTTTGATACTATCAGAGTAATTGTTTCAATGCTTTGTTCCAGTAAAGGTGCTACCGGTTTAGATGTAATCATTTCCACCTCTGGTTCCTTCTCATAAACTCTTATTTGACCTCTATTTAGCTCATCCACTTTTACATTAGCACTTTCCACAATTCTCTGCAATCTTTTGTTATAACATCTATATGCCTTTCTTTCATTAGAATAACCAAGAAATATGCCTTCAACACATCTAGGATCAAATTTTGCAATGATATCATCTCTCCTGATATAACATTTACTACCAAAGATTCTGAAATACTTAACTATAGGTGTATTGTCAAACCATAATTCACAAGGTGTCTTACTAGTTTCTCCTTTGATATGTACTCTATTGAATGTATAAACTGTTTTGATCACTAATATCTCCAGTAGATATGAGGTAGACTAGCTTCCATCATCATCATTATTCTAGTAGCATCCAAGATATTAAGTTCTTCCTTTCCACAACTCCATTATGTTGAGGTGTCCGGGGAGTAGAAAATTATCTTCTTATACCATGCTTCTCACAAAAGTCATTAAACTCACCAGATGTGAATTCTCCACTATGATCTGACCTCACATTTAATCTTTAATCATGTCTCAGTTTCCACTTTAGCCTTAAAGATTTTAAACTTTTCAAATGCATCATTATTTTCCCTTAGAAAAGTAACCCACATCATTCTAGAATAATCATCAGAGATTAGCATGAAATATCTATCACCTTGGAAATTTTTAACTCCAGCAAGGCCACACAAATCAGTATGAATAAGATCAAGAAAATCATTAGATTTGTCTTGTATACTCCTAAAAGAGGTTTTGACCTATTTACCCATTTGACATTCTTTACATACTGGATTATAGGCCTTCACAATCTTAGGTATATCTCTAATTGCCTTAGTTGAACTGATCTTCACAATATAATCAAATTCACATGACACAACCTTTTATGCCATAGCCAACTCTCATCAATTTGTGCAATCAAACATGTCTTTTCACTGAAATTGAAATGAAATATATTACCTTTTGTTTGTGTACCGGTTGCAATCTCCAAACTAGATATGTTAATGATTTGTATTTTCCATCTTGTTAGGATAACCGGTGAACAACTGAGAGAGGGGGGGGTAAATTAGTTGTTAACAAATTATATCAATCAAACCACTTAATAGTCTTTAACCGAAGCACATAAGCATTGAATACCAGAAAAGCAAAAATAGATATCGGTAAGCAATAAAACTTAAGAATGAAACAAATAATTAACACAATGCAACCATACCACATAACACCATGATTTTTAGGTGGAAAACCCAAAAAGGGAAAAACCACAGTGAGATACCTACCCACAGTCAGATGATACTTCTACAGAAAGTATGTGATACAATAAGAGGCACGCACATGCAGGAAGGAATACTGCCTAGAGTGTACTGCTCATTACAAAAGAGTCTCACTGACTACAGAGAGGTTATAACCACCTCAAGATAGTTGGACAATAATCTAGAATAATGAACTGCCAGAGATAGCATCTACCATGCCTAATTATAATTCTGGTTAAGCTCAATATCGGAGGCCTTTGACCTCTTCTTTAAACCCAATTTGATCACCTCTGATCGACCAAATCTCCTTTGAATATGGTATTGCATTCCATGATCATGATACACTTATTTCATTCCATACCATTCCATACCATGATCTACAATGAGATCTTACATCAATTTATACAAACCCTAAGGCCTAAACCAATTAGGTCGGCCACATATGTTAGGATTCCTAAAGATACTGAGAGGGGGGGGGTGAATCATTATCTGACCGGTATATGAATTTTCTTGAATTATAACATGAAAAGCATTTCAAAACTGTGTATCGGTAAACCAAAAATAATGCAGTAAATGAGAACAATAACCACAACATGAAAGACACACCATAACACAATATTTTTAATGAGGAAACCCAGTGTGGGAAAAACCTTGGTGGGATTTGTGACCCACAATATTCGCTTACTAGCCAATAAGAGAATATTACTGATACAATAGGGGCCTGAACATGTAGGAAGGCCAAGTGCCTAGAGCTCACTGCTCAGTTACAAAAGAAGTCACACTAACTTACAAAATTGGATTATACAAATCCAATATCATGTACTGCTTTAGATCAATATCTACTATGCCAGATTCAGTACCGGTTTATGCTCTGCAATAATCATAAACCCTTATCCAAAATTTGCCTTACAATTCACACATTAGGTCTGCAATAATCCTTCCATACTTACTTCCTAAATGATCTACGAGATCTCATACTTATATGATTCTTATTACAATCTACCATGTTGGCTTACAAAAGGATTTTATAATTAAATACAAAATATAATTAAACAAAATTCCTGTCGGCCATGGTGCCAGAAATCTTTTTTTCTATGGCGGTGAACTGTATGCCGATGTAGACTCTGTCGGTGTCGGTGCCTACCGGTATCATATGATTGTAAGGTTTCCATCAATGACAATACCTTCAATTATCTACAATTTCTCATTGGAGTGTGCATTTGCCAACAATCTCCCCCTTTGGCATTGATGGCAACACTCATGAGAAAAATCCAAAAAGTGTCCAAAAAGAATTTGCCAAAATTATCTTACCAAAATTGTGTTATCAAAATGTGTGCTCCCCCTAAGCTGATGATGTCTTTCTTCTGATCATTTTTCTCATCTCCACTACTCCCCCTTTGGCATCAATTAAAAAGGTTGTCATTGATTGTCAGTGGAGTGTGGTTCCTGCCTAGATCCTTGTAACCGATGGGTTACAATCTAATAGATGTCCGCCAATGCAAAATTTTGACTGTCGCTGAACCTCTTGTTGTCCTTTAATGTTGCTTCTGTTCTCTTAATTGTACCGGTGAGTATGTGCATTTTCTCTTCCGGTGTCTTAAGACCTGGAACTAGAGCCTCAGAAATTTCTTTTCTCAAAGAAATGAGGTAATCTAGTTTAGGGCCTAGTTTGCATTTTAAATCCTTTGCCTTATGCTTTATCTTTTCTTTATCTTTTTCTAACTTCTCAATTTTCTCCTCAAGAACTGCAATGTTCTTTTCAATTTCCAAAAATGAATCTGATGTTCCTATTAAATTGTTAGCAATATTGTTGATTTTCTTTTGTGCTTGGCTGATCTCTGAATCTATGTCCTCTGTCAAAATATCAGTTTTGTAGGTATCTCTGTATAGTTTCTTGAAATCCAAAATTGTTTCTCCTAGTGCCAGTAATAAGGTGTCTGTTTGTTCCTTATTCTTCACTATTTCCTCAAAGAATTTTTCTTTCTCCTTATTCATTTTCTCTTTGAATGTATCTTCATTTATCTAGTCCAGTGTAATTAGATTGTTGGTTATATATTTAGACAATGTGTCTAATTGGCTCAAAGGGTCTTTATTATCTATGTTACACTTTGGAGCTATCATTTTCAAAATTGGTAATGTGTCATCTATAGCCTTGTAAGCTTGTGCATTATGCTCTGTTATTTTCTTTATTGAGTCCAAGAGTACCTCTGTCACATTTGCTGGCCGAAAATCAGTCATTAATGTGTTAGATGACTGTCCAACTATCCTCACAATTTGTAGTTCACTAGTTGTAGTGATATCTTTGCTTTCCTCTTTCTCAAGAGGATCTGTTTGAGTTTGCATTTCCACTACCAAAGGTTTGGGCTTTTCAGATGAAGGTGGCACTATCTCTGTTTGAACTTGTGACTCTAATTGTTTCTCTGCTTTTGTCTCTATCTATTTCACTATGCTCTCATCTGCTGGTTTTTCTAATTGTTTCTCAGTGTTATCTACCGGTGTTTCTGATGCTTTACTAGTGATATCCACTATCGGTTTCTCTGTATACACCTCTATATTGTCCACTACTGATATCTCAACTGGTTTCTCTATGTTGTCAGCTGGTTGCTCTAGCTCAGTTGGTTTAGTATCAGTCACCATTCCAGTAGATAAGGGATCAACTGATTGTTTAGTTTGTGTCTCAATCCCAATCTCAATATCTATAGTCGGTGGCTCAGTAGATGCAACAGTATGCACATCTGTGGTCTTTGCCTTTTCAGTGTCCGGGGGATCATTTGATTCTTCAGTTTGTTGTTGTTCCCCAATTCCAATGTTATCAATTCCAACATTTTTTGTTGGTGGCTCTATTGCCACATCTATCTTCTCAGTTTGTTCCTTATGTACCACAATATTTACCTCTTGGGTGTCTATGTTCATACTGTACAAAATTTCAGATTCAGGATTTGTATCCTAATGAGGATTCTCAATACTCTCTATTGTCAGTTGTGTGTCAATAGTTTATATCGATGGAGTATAAAAAAGAGGTGGGGGCAAGTTATCAGTTATCTTTAGGCTCGGAGGTCCACCTACCTTACCTTTCCCTTTATCCTTGTCCTTTTGGTAGACTCTGATAGTCTTGGGTCTTTTAAGTTCTTATTGTTTCTCCTTTTCAACAAAGAATATATCCCATTGATCTACAGTTTCTTTAGTGATTTCATTCACTCTGTCTGCCATTAGTGCTACATGTCGGTGACCAGTTGAAAATACTATCGTGTTGGCCTCACTGATTAATTCATCTATCTCTTTAGTGGAGTTCAGTGGGTGAATTGGAAGTAATTTTTCTATCTTTATCTTTTTATCTAACTCAACAATAGCTACCCTTCTAGCTTCTAGTCTTCTATATAAATCATTGGGTATATCATCAACAATTTCTATCAGAAATTACTTGTAAATGTCTAAGTGTAAAATTACACTATTCTCTATGCCCTCTTTATCATCATTAGAAAGTGTGTTATACAACTTGCTAATATTTTTCAATTTTCCATCCTCAGTTATTTCATTTGGAAGTTTGTCTAGTAGAGCAATAGCCTGTTTTACCGTCTTTTTCTTTGGAGTTAACTTCCTAGCTAGAGGCCTAACTGCCTATTGCTTTTGTTTTGTTCTTCTAGGTGTAGGTGAAGGTGCCAATGATGGTTTTCTTTTCCCTACTACCCTTTTGAATTCAGTCAGTATATCACTTTCAGAAGAAGTTGCAACCGGTGAAAGATGAGCTTCCAGTTGAATTCCTTCCAACTCACTTTCCTTGATACCAGTTTTGTTAAGTACATCTTCTTTAATTTCTTTAACTTGTCTGGAACCTCTCCTAACTATTTGTTCAGTTTTCTTGACTCTTTTCTAAGATTGGATACCACTCTCAATTGTTTCTGCATTGCCAAAAACTTCCTTAGATGGTTCTTTTGGTGCTTCAAGGAGGGCTTTTGCATAGCTCTCAATTATGTTATCATCGGTCTCATATCCCATCTCAATTACCCAAAGAGTTCTAGGGACAACTGCCTCCATCCAGATTTCATCTTTCTTAATTATAAAGCATATCTCCTTTTGATATTTGTCAACAATTTCTTGATATAGTCTTAATCTTGTCTTCATTCGGGCTTTCAGTTCATGAAAATGTTCATTTATATGTTTCTCTCTATCATCTCCCATGTTGTTCAATATGTCCAACAGTTGCTTTCCTATCAGTATATCAAAACCAAAGTCTTTTTTACCAATACTGGGTACTTCTTTAGTAATGTATAGCATTAAACATACAAGTAGATTTGCAAATCTGAAAGTTCCTTTCTTATCACCTTCGATTTTCTTTAGGTTGTCTATCAATTCATCTTTAAGCCATTCACATACATCAATTCTTTTATTGTCGTTCACCATGTCATATGCACTTTTAATACATAGGCTGGATATTGAGTTTAACCCATTTGCATGTGTAGCCTTATAGCCGTGAATCATACTGACAAATTTGACATTGATGTCCTTTACATCATTGACTCTAAGGGATCTTGTATCAAATGTTGTGCCGGTTAAGTTTATCACAGTGTCATTTGAAACTTTCTTAGTTTTGTCAGGTTTTCTATCAGTGGAAGGTAAGCCTGTTACTGCCCTAACTACTTCTTTAGTGATCTATATGGATGGAATCCAACCAAAAGAATTCACCATGTACTTTTCTTAGGACTATTCTTATCACATCTTCAGGAAAATTTGGAATGCCTAGAATATCCACAAAACCTAGGGTTTTCCTACTTTGTCTTCCGATTTGATATTACCATTTTCATCATAGATTATAGTCCTATACATGTTCTTGATTTCATCATCTCCTAATTCCTCAATATGACAATGTATATACATTCTAGGATCCTCTGCATAAACTACTCCATTAGGTATTTTCAAAAATGCTCCTAGGGTATCATCTATCTTCACAATTTCGGGGATAAGTTTGAATACGGGTCTAGGACGCTTGATAACCTCAATCACAGTAGGGTTTGCAATAAATTCAGGTGCAGATGAAGAAGCTAGAGTTATAAATACCTCAATCTACCTTTAGGATGAGTGCTTGGATGAACTGCTTCACTTTTTGCTAAGGATGCCTTCGCTCAGAAATTTTTGTGCTCTCGAAGATTTGAATGCTCGGCAAATAGAAAAAGGAGACAAAACACTTACTTTATAATGTTATTTTCTTCAACTACCACATTTAATGCCTGCTAGTTAACTCAAACTTAACTCATCATCCAGTAAAGAAGTAATTTAACTTCTTACCATCAACCAAGGGTATATTAGCATGTTTTTCAATTAGTTGCCAAACCCCCAAAGGATTTTCCTTTAGTTAGATGAAGAGTCTCCTATTGGTGGAGTGATACTCTGTTCTACCAGTGGAGGAGTATTCCCATCAACATTCTGATCTGACTTTCTGATCCATTTCTTTGAGAATTCTTGCTTTACTTCTTCAACCTTCTCTTTACCTTTCAAACTGGGTCCTTTGTTATTTGTCGGTGATGTCTTACTTCTACAGAATTTTGCATTATGTCCAGTTTTGTTACAAGCATAACAAGTCATATTGTTTTTCTGAATATCTTTCCCATATCCTATGCCGGTATGTGTTCTGCTTTGATTAGATAAGTGTCCAAATCTTCTATAAACATAACATCTTACATTCATTCTACAATTTTCCAAATTGTGACCAACTTTGTTGCATTTAGAACATTGACCGGTGGGTGCATTAGTGTTCTGATAATTTCTAGATCTACACTGATTTTCTCTATGACCATACTTGTTACAGTTAAAGCATTTCCTAATAAATTTGTAAGCATTAGGTTGTCTTACCGGTTTGCTATGATCATGATTGTTTGCAATGCCGGAGCTTTCAACAACTTCAAAGCCAAGGCCATTTGTATCACCGTTAGGTTTCTGATTCTTTAGCATGTTATCAAATTCTTCTGAACTTTTTTTGAATTTCTCCTTGTGTTGATTTGCTGTAGCGAACTCATTTTCCAAGAAATCTTTCTGTCTCATGAGTGCAGTTTTGTCATGTTCTAAGTGAATTAGATTTGTCTTTAGCATAGCATTCTCATGACTGAGTCTTAGATTTTCATTTGCAACATCATTGATTCTTCTGGCCAAGTCATCTTTATTCTTCTTCCGATTTTCAGTCTCTTTGCAAAATCTCATAGTCATATCTTGCATCTCATTCTTCATTGTATTGTTTTCTTGTCTCAGTTTATTCACCAGGTCATTAAGAGTTTCTTTTTCATCATCATCATTATGCATCTTTTCACAAAGTTCTCTTCTCTTATTCCTTGCAATAGTGAGATTTTCTTGAAATCCTCGAATGATATCCTGTGCATCCTTCAAATCATTTTCAAGTTTGATATTCTTCAGCTTTTCTGCATCATAGTCTGAAAGAGCTGTTTCCAATTGCTTTCTCAAGTTTTCCATCTCTACCAGTGTTAGAATCTTCCTCAAGCTATTAGGCTTTTGAAAATAGAGGACCAGGCTCTGATACCAATTGTTAGGATTCCCAAAGATACTGAGAGAGGGGGTGAATCAGTATCTGACCGGTATATGAATTTTCTTGAATTATAACATGAACAGCATTTCAAAACTGTGTACCGGTAAACCAAAAATAATGCAGTAAATGAGAACAACAACCACAACATGAAAGACACACCATAACACAATATTTTCAATGAGGAAATCCGGTGTGGGAAAAACCTCGATGGGATTTGTGACCCACAATATGTTGGCATTATAACAGATAAGGAGAGATTGTTGGCATTTCAATAAGGATATTGAGAAGGTTGTTGATGATTATGGATATAACTGATTAAGGATGTTTACTATCTTAATATTATTGTTTTGTCATTGATGTCAAGAAATTGATTTTCTAATTCAATATGATGTTGCCATATCTTAAAAAGTATGATTTGATGAGTATAAAGATGTCGATGAAAGACACATAAAGAATGTGATGAATAAAATGAGGAATAAGTTATTCAATGGGCAACTATTACTGAGTTGGACAATGATGAGATCATCATGTTTAGATTGTTTTGATATCCTACATATGTTATTGATTGTAAGGTTAATACTATACTATGTTACCGAGCAAAGAACCTAGTCGGTAAACCCTAAGGTTATCGCTATCAGTTAATGAAGGCAGAATGTCTACCGAGTGAAGTTTAGTATTTACCAAGTTGCAACCGAGTAGTAACAAAATGCATTGAATGAATAAAAACATCATTTAATGAAGGAAGCTGATGAGCTGGCTATGATTAAATGATTGGTATGTCGTGCATGAAGTTTGTTAAAGAATCTATGGCAAAGGAAAATTGGTAGGAAGATCTATAGCTCAGATTGAACTGCAATACCCTAGCACAAGTTCCAAGGCAGGGTAAAATGTTTTTCAGATCGAAGGATACATTGAACCTGGTCAAAGTTTGAAGATTTGATGGCTATGATTGATCATGGGAAATGTGATCAAGGAGATTAAGTGGTCAGCAAATTGTTTATAAATAAGGAACTGTTGATAAACAATGTATGTGGGCAAATGTATGCACAGGGATGCTACATAGTGATACAAAAGCTTGAAGACTTGTTTGAATAACAAAGTATAGAGCCCAATAGATGGACAAGATAAGTCCTATTGTATTGAGAAAATAAGAATCTGCTTTAGCATTTTAGATGTGAAGTTGCAGATAGATTTTTATTACTGTTATTTTGTTAAGTGACAGAAAATCTCTTAACTGAGTGGACTTAACAGTCTTATTTGTAAAACCCTCTAGAAAGGTGACATTCTGATTGAGTGTTTGAAATTCTTTAACAAGGTCACTTCTAACAAGGTGAAGATCCTAACAGATCTGATGGAAATCCCTTAACCGGGTCACATCTAGCAATGTGTTTGTAATCTTTAATAGGATTTGCTTTTAACCGAGCATACTCTAGAAGAGTATATTTCTTAGTGGGTCCGAAATCCCACAATGGTTTTTCCCTATTTGGGTTTCCACGTTAAATCTGGTGTTATGAGTGTTATGATGTTTATATGCTTTTGAGTTTACATGTTTAGCAATTTTGGTTATATTACTGAAGTATATGTTACCGAGTGTCATGCCCAAAATTTAGGGCAAGAACAGGATAATTTTAAAAAAAAAATAACAACTATATAACAATAAGTTCGCTACATGACATGCACTAACATGTTTTGTCATAACTATATTCGAGCTAGCTCTGATACTAAATCAAGTAACAAAATTAATTTAAAATCTATTTGCGGAATACTAAATGATTTAATTTATTTTCTCATCAAACTTAGTCAATAGATTAATTAAATCAACTCATTAAAATAGTAGATGAAGATGAAATTAATTTCCAATAACCAATACTTGTATATTTTATTTTTTTTCTATATTTTTTTTTTATCTTTTTTTTAAACTTTTTTTTTTTTTTCTAGGAAACTAATTAATTTAGTCCTAACTCTTAGTTCATAAAAGTCAATATTTTATTTAAACTATAATTGATTTAAGATTAAACTGAATCGACAAAAGGGTCAATTGAATTTGTAATGAAATTATGTTCCTTAAGGTTTACTCCCCTAAACCTATATCTAGGTGAGCTAAAATTAATTTCCCATAGTCCAAAGAACTCACTCAATAAATTATCGAAAGATTTTACTCCTTAAGTAATTTTAAATTATACATTTATATATATATATATATATATATATATATATATATATATATATATATATATATATTTAATAAACTCATTTGTTTGTAAGAACATTACTAAAATGTAAAAACACTTGGTAACAATATTTTACCTCCAAATATATTTACTATATTTTTATGTATAAATATATATATAATCATACATATATATATATATATATATATATATATATATATATATATATATATATATGAACTCAAATATATTCCACATTGAATAAATCAACTATGAAAACCCTAATTAGAAGAAATTCATTATAAAAATGCCCCCTTTCACTCATTTTCGAATACACTTCTTTATTTTATTATTTTCATTTTACCCTAGCCCTAATCGAGCTAGGGTTTTATTCTCTTTCTCGGACTGTGCAGGGCTGAAGGGTTTTATTTTATTTTTCTTTGGATGACGTCCAAGGTAGGGCATGCGAGGGAGGGAAGGGAGATGGTGGCGGGGTTCCCATGAGCGGCGCCGCTCACTGTGGGATACCACAGTGGCGGCGACCACTGGGGTCGCCCACAGTGGTGGCCCTCGGGCTGTTCACTATGGATGACCGCAGTGGCAGCGCCCACTGTGGTCGCCCACAGTGGCAGCTCTTGGCCATCCACTGTGGATGCCCACAGTGGCGCCGACCTTGGGCGCCCTCTATGCCCAACACAATTCTCGACCCGTCGAAAAAAAACCCCCACCCTTATTTCATTTATTTATTTTTTATTTTTGTTTTGCGTAGATTACTAAATGAATATATATATATATATAAAAGTATGTTTTTATAAATATATATATAAACAAGTTTATATATATATATATTTTCCAAACAAGTTTTTTTTTGTTTAACTTAGAGAAGTGAAATTTATTTATGTATTTATACTTGCAAATGATTTAGTTGTATGTTTAATTTGTTTATATATATATATATATATATATATATATATATATATATATATATATATATATATATAATTTTTATATAAATGTAATACTATCAATCCAGGGCAACCCCCTTTCATGCAAGTATTTTTTTTTATTTCGAACAATAATAAATAAATAAAAAAATTAAATATCTTCTGCAATTTGATCATTTTATTTATTTCCCTTTTTATTAATACCCTAGTTGCTAAGTAGAAATAGTTAGGCTATCTAAAATAAGACTTTTCTTTCTGCAAAAAAAAAAGTAATTAAGAGAATTAAACAGACTTAACACAACATCTATTTAAATCTAGAAATGTAAAATAATCTTTAGAGACGACTTTAATAAACTTTAAATAATGAAACAAGTTTTTTTATTTTTTTCTCTGCAAGTAAATAAAATGATAGAATTAAATGAAATTTCAACAACACTTTATTTATCTAGAATTCCTTTAACTTTAACCATGCAAATAGGATTTAAATTGGATTATTTATTTCCGAAGCGACATGCATGCAATCTTTAAATCGTTTCTTTATTTCCTTGACTTATTCCATATGCATAAAGGGATAAAATAAATTTATTGTTTTTCCAAAATATTATCAACTCAACAAATATTAAATTCAAAAAAGATTTAGGAACTAAACCTAGATTTATTCATTTCATTTTCTTGCAATACAGCCAATAACTTATTCATTTCTTTAAATTACATTTAAAAGACACTATCATCATCCTACAAATAGGTCCATCATTTAAAAATGAGGATTTTTACAACAAAATAATAAAAATATATCCAATCAGATTTCTGCAACAATTAACTCCATCAAATTTTCCACTTGTTCTAACCCTTTCCTTCCAATGACCTGCAAATAAAATCAAGGATATGACCATGGAGTGCTCACCTCCCAGCCTAGGCTAACTAGTAGCCACCCTCGAGCTCAGAGAACCAAACCCTAGACAGGTAACAAACATGCAACCACAGAAGATAGAATACACACAAACTCAAGCACACTCCCAAACCCGGGCTACACTGCACCACACATTGGTGTTGTCTTTTCAAGGGTGGTAGTGGACCAAGTACCCTGAGGAGACTGCAAGTATGGTTAAACAAATAGCCACCTCATGGCAAACCAAAACATATAGCCACCTCATGGCAAACCAAATACATCAAGTATAACATAATCAACCCTTTATTCCTTATGTCCCCCCAAGGCATTCATGCCTTATTTCCCTCCTTATGACCCCCAATGTATAAACAAGCCATGCAGCAAGGGTCACATAAATTCCCTTTTGATCGCTCTCATAACGAGAGTCTCTCACTTGAGGGCTGTCACTTCTACCACCCACAAGATCCTCCTCTCTCCCAAGAGTAGGAGGTCTTGATTACTCCCCAAAACACATACAAAGTATAAACATAAAATGCCCAATAAGTCTCCAAGAGAAAATGCATGGATACTAGTCTTTTACACAAACATTACTTTCAACACACATGTAATAAGAAATCATTATAAGAAAAATACAACCAACCTTAAACTGCCCCAAAGGTATGCTAGTTTTGTTGAGGATGAGCAGCCCAATTCCATGGGTCTTCTCTTTCTACCCTTAGCCAAAATTCTTAAACCAAATTCTATCTGTTTCTTTACAAAATTCTTTTGTCTCCAAAAATGGAGAGTGGGTGATTACCCCCAAAATCTCTCTTTCTTGCTTAAGAAGACACTAGTGTGAGTTCTCTCAAGTTTCTAAAACTGAAAAGGAAAGTAAAGTAGAATGGGCAAAGGGAACTTTCATTCAAAAAGGAAGGTTAACCACTCATCTCATGCCTTCTAATTTCAATTTTCGCACAAATTAGAAAACCTACTTCATAGGGTGTCTAAAAGGTCACATGGGAGTAGAAACTTGCCTAAAATTACCCCTAACCCTTAGGTATACCTTATGGGCTTTAGGAAACCCTATTAAACTACCCCTAGGTGTCCATTTAACCCTTTTTTAACCCATCTGAAGTTTATTTTCGGGTCAATCCTATGTTGACCATCCCAAAGATTCTTTACCCAAGGCATTTATGGAAATCACATCACATTAATTGAAAAGCTATAGTTAAACAATTTCCACCAAGAGACAAATTTAAAAATTCAAACATAAATCCACACATGTGTCAAGTGACACAAAGAAAATACTTTTACAAATTTATACATGAAATCGTCTCTTGTGGATTTTACATAAATCAATTAAATAACACTTAACACACACGCATCATTTACTGTTACGAATAAAATACAACACAAACGGGGTGTTGTCTCTCCAAATAGACAAACCCTGGCTTTACGCACATACATAGGTCTAGGTTTGGTTCTCCGTAATATTTCCATAGTCACATGGATAATTCCTGCGCAACTCAATTTACACATTAGTACTTCCAAGTAATCTCATATAATATAAAACACATGAATAATAATGCACTACAACACTCTGCATACAAGATACATTTATCAATCAATACATCTTTCATCCAAATAACTCCACATAACAATTATCATCATTCACATAATTTTGATCCATACATTAAAACATGCATTCCTATTTCTATCATCATAGTAAAGTCCTGCAAATCTAATAATGACATACTTCCTCTCAAATTTATCCTATTCTAGAATCATATAGAGTTCTGTATTTATAAAGCATATAAATGAAGCATCTACATTCATCAATGTTACCCAATCATAGAATCATATAAGTCCTACATCCAGACATAGCTGGCATACGTTAAATCAAGATTATCCAATCAATGGATCTTTTAGGATTTCAAATCCATAACCCATCAAAATGTACACCACAAGGTGCGATAACTCTATAACTTGGTTCAATTACTTTTCTCACAAATCTATCTGCCTAACATAGTCCATTTTACTGAATTTTAAGGCATTTATTTATAGGGTCAAACATGGTCAACTAAGTAAATCAAAGCTTGGTTTGGGGAAGGCCTTACACCGAGGTTGAATCTGTTGTTTTTATGAAGATTAAGTTTGTATGATTCCCCCCCCCCTCTCATCTTGTTAGCTATTGGATCTGTACTTACATTAAGTATCAGAACTATCAATTGGTATTAGAGCTTTGGACTCCGGAAGAAAAGTTTAAAGGTACTTGAGGCAAAGATCTAAAGATGTATAAGAGGGATGCACCAAAGATGAACAAGTCAAGTTTCTCTACATGGTAGAAAAGGATGAAGCTGCACCTATCAGGAGTTGGAGAATATGCTGTATATTATCTGGAGAATGATTTCATTACACCGAGCACATATCCATTGGCAATGGAAGAGATAAAAGAAAAGCAAGAACATATTCAAGCAATGATTGAAATAAATCTGCATTGACTGATTTTGAGTTTAATGATCTAGAAGGCTGCAATGATGCAAAGGCAATGTGGGACAAGCTCATATCTGTGTATGGTGGAGATGAACATGTTCAAAGAGCAAAAGTGGATAGTCTAAGAGGACAACTTGAATCTATGAGGGATGAATGAATGTGACAACATAACCCAGTACAGTACAAGACTAAAGGAGATTATCAATCAAATCAAAGGAGCAGGTGGAACTATTGAAGAAAAGGATATAACAAGTAAGTTATTAAGAACCCTTCTACCAGCTTATGTAATCCGAGTCTCTGCAATCAATGAATTAAGGTCTGTACCCAATATGCCAGTTTCTTTAGATGCTACTATTGGTAAGCTACATGCATTTGAGTTAAGTAACTTTGATAACAGTGGGTCATCAGTAAATAAAGTTGAATCTGCATTTATTTCTTTTCATATTGGTGAATCAGATGATTACAATGATAGAATGAGTAAGTACACTAAAGGGGATCACAGTGGAGCAAGTGAAAGATTTCGCAAGAACATGGAGGAAGTACACAAACTGTATGAGGAAATCAGAAAGCAAGAAGAGTTTGAAGCACTATTAGCCAGAAGGTTATCGAGAGGCAAAGGTAAGTATAAAGGAAAACTACCTTTGAAATGTTTCAATTGTGATAAGATAGGACATATGGCTTCTAATTGTCCTGACAAAGAATCGACTGAAAAGAGAGATTACCAAGATGATAGACAAAAAGATAATCATTACAGAGGACACTGAGACTTCAGAAGAAGAGATAGAAAGTCATGCTTAATAGCTGATGAGGAATCCAATGATGATAAATCAGATGAAACTGATACAGAGGAAGTAGTTTATGTGGCTATCAAAGATGGATCAGATGAAGAAAGGTATGAAGAAAAAGCCCTAATATCTCACATAAATACTAATGATTCTTGGATCATAGATAGTGGATACTCACATCACATGATAGGTGATAAACACAAGTTTGTTATGTTAGAAGACTATGATGGAGGCTATGTAAGATTTGGTAATGATGTACCATGTCCGGTAAAAGGTAAAGGATCTATAACACTTCTTGACAATGCAAGATGCAATGATGTTTATTGGGTTGAAGGTTTGAAATACAATTTGTTGAGTGCAGCACAGCTAAACAATACAGGATACCGAATAGAATTTCAGAAAGGAATTGTCAAAGTTCATGACAAGCATAGAAAGTTAGCTGCTACCGAGACACAAACAAAAGGTAACACATTTCACCTTGACTCAACTAGGAACAAGTGTTTGTATGCAAAGATAGATGATACTTGGTAATGGCATAAAAGATTTTGTCATGAAAATTTTGATAATCTAATCAAAATAAGTAAGAAGCACTGAGTAAGAGGTCTATCGAGTTTGGAAAACACTGAGAATGCTATGTGCCAAGGATGCCAGATGGGTAAAATGACAAGATCAAGCTTTACAAGTAAGTCCTAGACTTCAAAGGGAATTTTAGATCTTGTGCACACTGATCTTTGTGGTCCTATGAAAGTTCAAAGATATTATGGTGATAAATATTTCATATTATTTGTGGATGATTATTCAAGGATGATGTCAATTATGTTTTTAAAAGAAAAATCAGAATCTTTTCAAATGTTTAAATGGTACAAGGCAAGAGTTGAAAATGAAACAGGAAGACAACTGAAATGTCTTAGATCAGACAGAGGAGGAGAGTTCACATCTGATGAGTTCAACTTATTCTGCAATGATCATGGTATTAAAAGACAAGTCTCTGCACCAAGAACTCCACAACAAAATGGAATAGCTGAGAGAAGAAACACATCTATTGTGGATTGTCCCAGAATCCCGATGATTGAAAAGAAAGCACCACAAACATTTTGGAGAGAAGCAATAAGCACAGCATTTTACACCCTGAACTGAGTACAACTGAAGAAAGGAACTTTGAAGACACCATATGAAATCTCGTATGACAAGAAACCTAATGTAAGTTACTTCAAAATCTTTGGAAGTAGATGCTATGTTCACAAAGATGATAGAAATGGAAAGTTTGATAAGAAAAGTGAAGAAGGAACATTTCTAGGTTATTCTTCTAGAAGTAAAGCATTTAAATGTCTAATCAAATCATCTAACAAAATAGTAGAAAGTGCAAATGTGAAAATTGATGAATTTGCAGAAAGAAATGATGAAGGAAACTCCAAAGAACCAGAAGAGTATGATGAATTTGTCTATGTTCAATCGACAAGTCCTACCAAGAAAACTGCGGAAGGAAATGAAGAGAATATCCAGTTACTGAGTGATGAAGAAGATCAAACACAGCCTATCGAGCCTGTATTAGCCAAGTATGTTAGAAGACATCATGCATCAAGTCAGATTATAGGAGATAAGGATGATCCAGTGATGACAAGGAACAAACTGAGACAGAACACATGTTTGATATCTGAATTTGAACCGAGGATAGTGAAAGAGGCATTTAATAGTGAAGATTGGATAAATGCTATGACAGAAGAGATTGATCAAATCAAGAAGAATGACACATGGACACTGGTCCCAAGACCGAAGGACAAAAATGTAATCGGTACAAAGTGGATTTTCAGAAACAAGCTGAATGAGAAAGATGAGGTCATTCGAAATAAAGCAAGACTAGTTTGCAAAGGTTATGCCCAAGAAGAAGGAATTGATTATGGTGAGACTTTTGCACCCATGGCAAGACTTGAAGGAGTAAGAACAATGTTGGCATATGCTTCTTACAAGAATTTCAAGGTATATCAAATGGATGTCAAATCTACATTTTTGAATGGTATATTAGAAGAAGAATTTTTTATTGAACAACCTGAAGGATTTGTTGAAGACAAGAATAAAGATCAGGTATGTAAATTGAACAAAGCTTTATATGGTTTGAAACAAGCACCTAGAGAATGGTATGAAATATTGCACTCTTATTTAATCAAGATTGGTTTTATAAGAACAAGTGAAAACAACAATATGTACATGAAGAATGATGAAAATGGAATACTGATCTCAACCATATTTGTTGATGATATTATCTTTTGTGGAAATGACTCTTTATGCAAGAACTTTGGAAATGAAATGAGAAAAGAATTTGAGATGTCATTAATTGGTGACATAAAGTATTTTATAGGTTTACAGATACTGCAAATGAAAAATGATATTTTCATTACTCAATCCAAGTACATAAAGGAAATCTTGAAGAAATTTGGAATGGAGGATTCAAAACCAGTAAGTACTCCTATGACTACCAACTATAAACTATCAAAGAATGATGAATTTGCATCTGTTGATGAGACACTTTATCAATCCATGATTGGAAAGATACAATATGTTGTTCACAACAGGACAGATATAGCACATGCAGTAGGTATAGTTGCAAGATTCTCTGCAGATCCTAAGGAAACACACATGACAGCAATCAAGAGAATTTTCAGATACTTGAAAGGCACCGAGGATTATAGCTTAGTATATCAGAAAGGAAATGACTTTGATTTAAAAGTTTATACTAATGCTGATTGGGCAGGCAACATTGATGACAGGAAAAGCACAAGTGGAGGAGCTTTCTTTTTAGGAGAAATACTAGTGAGTTGGCTTAGCAAGAAACAAGGATGTGTTTCACAGTCAACAACAAAAGCTGAATACGTTGCTGTAGCATTGAATTGTACCAACATAGCATGGATCAAACAATTGTTGGATGGTATAAATGAGAAAGTTACCGAACTAGTAGCTATATTATGTGACAATACTAGTGCCATTAACATTTCAAAGAATCCAGTTATGCACTCTAAGACAAAGCACATCTCTATCAAATATCATTATCTTATAGAAGAAGCTCAAGAGAAGAAAGTGGTGTTGGAGTATTTTAGCACAAAGGAACAAATAGCAGATATCTTCACCAAGCCACTGCCAAGGGATACTTTTGAGTATCATAGAAGTAAGTTAGGGGTCCTACCCCTATCTTTCATTCACTGACCGAGTTCAGTAGAAGCATCAATTCGATGACTCTACAAAATATCTTTTAGGAGTTGATGTTGATTTACACACTTTAGGATTTTTTCTAAAGGTGTGTAGGAAACAATACAGGGAATAGGAATTGAAGACAAAATGCTCTGACTGAGACTAAGTTGACATAACAGCAGGAAATCACTTCACATAGGAAGAAATTATATTTTATTTCTTTACTTTTTGGCATTGTTGTCAAAGGGGGAGAAGACTGGAGAAAAGGAGTGGATACTAATGTATGGGGGAGAAGACTGATGACAGGGGGAGAGCATTTTAGCATTTTAGAATCTCACAGCAATCCGAATCAATTAGGTCAAATCAATTGGTTTTGCAATCAATGCCAAAGGGGGAGATTGTTGGCATTATAACAGACAAGGAGAGATTGTTGGCATTTCAATAAGGATATTGAGAAGGTTGTTGATGATTATGGATATAATTGATTAAGGATGTTTACTATCTTAATATTATTGTTTTGTCATTGATGTCAAGAAATTGATTCTTTAATTCAGTATAATGTTGCCATATCTTAAAAAGTATGATTTGATGAGTATAAAGATGTCGATAAAAGACACATAAAGAATGTGATGAATAAGGGGAGGAATAAGTTATTCAATGGGCAACTATTACCGAGTTAGACAATGATGAGATCATGATGTTTAGATTGTTTTGATATCCTACATATGTTATTGATTGTAAGGTTAATACTATACTATGTTACCGAGAAAAGAACCTAGTTAGTAAACCCTAAGGTTATTGCTATCGGTTAATGAAGGCAGAATGTCTACCGAGTGAAGTTTAGTATTTACCGAGTTGCAACCGAGTAGTAACAAAATGCATTGAATGAATAAAAGCATTATTTAATGAAGGAAGCTGATGAGCTGGCTATGATTAAATGATTGGTATGTCGTGCATGAAGTTTGTTAAAGAATCTATGACAAAGGAAAATCGGTAGGAAGATCTACAGCTCAGATTGAACCGCAATACCCTAGCACAAGTTACAAGAAATGTATGCAAGTTCCAAGGCGGGCTAAATTTTTTTTCAGATCGAAGGATACATTGAACCTTGTCAAAGTTTGAAGATCTGATGGCTATGATTGATCATGGGAAATGTGATCAAGGAGATTAAGCAGTCAACAAATTGTTTATAAATAAGGAATTGTTGATAATTAATGTATGTGGGCAAATGTATGCACAGGGATGCTACATAGTGATATAGAAGCTTGAAGACCTGTTTGAATAACAGAGTATAGAGCCCAACATATGGACAAGATAAGTCCTATTGTATTGAGCAAATAAGAATCTTCTTTAGCATTTTAGATGTGAAGTTGCAGATAGATTTTTATTACTATTATTTTGTGAAGTGATAGAAAATCTCTTAACCAAGTGGACTTAACAATCTTATTTGTAAAACCCTCTAACAAGGTGACATTCTGATTGAGTGTTTGAAATCCTTTAACATGGTCACTTCTAACAAGGTGAAGATCCTAACAGATCTGAGGGAAATCCCTTAATCGAGTCACATCTAGCAATGTGTTTGTAATCTTTAACAGGATTTGCTTTTAACCAAGCATACTCTAGAAGAGTATATTTCTTAGTGGGTCCAAAATCCCACAGTGGTTTTTCCCTATTTGGGTTTCCATGTTAAATCTGGTGTTATGAGTGTTATGATGTTTATATGTTTTTGAGTTTGCATGTTTAGCAGTTTTGGTTATATTACTGAAGTATATGTTACCAAGGTTGAATCTGTTGTTTTTATGGAAGATTAAGTTTGTATGATTCACCCCCCCCTCTCATCTTGTTAGCTATTGGATCTGTACTTACACTAAGTATCAGAACTATCACAATATTCTCTTACTAGCCAATAAGAGAATATTACTGATACAATAGGGGCCTGCACATGCAGGAAGGCCAAGTGCCTAGAGCTCACTGCTCAGTTACAAAACAAGTCACACTGACTTGCAAAATTGGATTATACAAATCCAATATCATGTACTGCTTCAGATCAGCATCTAGTATGCTAGATTTAGTACCAGTTTAAACTCTGCAATAATCATAAACCCTTACCCAAAATCTGTCTTACAATTCACACATTAGATCTGCAATAATCCTTCCATACTTACTTCCTAAATGATCTACAAGATCTCATACTTATATGAGTTTTATTCCAATCTGCCATGTCGGCTTACAAAAGGATTTTACAATTAAATAAAAAATATAATTAAACAAAATTCCTGTCAGCCATGGCGTCGGTAATCTTTCTTTTCGGTACCGCTAAATTGTATGTCGGTGTAGAGTCTGTTGGTGCCGGTGCCTGCCGGTATCATATGATTGTAAGGTTTCCATAAATGACAATACCTTCAATCACCTACAATTTCTCATTGGAGTGTGCATTTGCCAACAACCTAATTATTACATATATGCATATTATAATGATATGCCATGTCAGCTTGAGACCAAAACAACAATAACCAATCCATAAATCATCCCAGTAATGTGTAGAGAACACATTACCATGGTATTGGTCCATAACCTAGATAGGTACTGGATCTAATTTGGGTCCACCATGCCAAAGCAATGTCTTCAATCTATTCAGGCATGATCAGGGATCACCTTCTGCATCTTGAGTTCCATCTAGAAGCTGCAACAATACCACTTAGCATTTTGTCAAGGCTTCTCAATGAAAGCTCTGTCGGTTAAACCTTAAACCCATACCGGTAACACAAGATCTTCTACCAGTAACCAACCATGACAGCTAGTGTTGACATTAATGACAAAACCTCAATGCAACACATAATCAATTCATCCATATTGCCAACAATCTCCCCCTTTGACATTGATGGCAACACTAGATGTGAAAAACATCTAAGTACCAAGAAATGCCAAACAAGTCTCCCCTTGTGGAAGACAACCAAAAATATCCTGTATATAGTTCTGAATATCAATAACTCTCCCCCTGTGAATAATATCTCTGTAAAGTTCTGAAATTTATTTTTCACATCACTATCTCTCCCCCTTTGACATCAATGCCAGAAATCTGACAAAAATATCAAAGCAAAAATACAAACTTATGAATCTCAAAGCTGACTAATCCCCCTGAGTAGTAGCATCATTCATCAGTGCCAGACTAATGCCAGACTACATGAATCAAGTCTCTGTCAGAGGGGCAGAAACCCCTAACCTATCTCTCAAATACTCAAATGATTCCTTAGATAGTGGTTTAGTGAATATATCTGCAATCTTCTCTTTAGTGTTCACATAAACCAATTTGTCTTTCTTTTATTCCACCCTGTCCTTCAGAAAGTTATATTTTATTGATATGTGCTTAGTCTTAGAGTGAAATACCAATTTCTTAGACATGTCAATAGTTGCAGAGTTATCATAGTAGATAACTACCGGTTCACTACAATTAACCTTTATATCCTTCAACATTTCTTCATCCACAAGACTTGAGTGCAATTAGTTGCTGCTGCAACATACTCAGCTTCTCTAGTAGATAAAGAAATGCATGACTATTTTTTGCTGATCCATGAAACCAATTTATTTTGAAGAAAGAAAGCTCCACCAAAAGTGCTCTTCTTGTCATCAGTATCTCTTGCCCAATTTGAATATGTATATGTGCATAAATTGAAGTTATCATCTCTACAATACCACAAGCCCTATTTTGTTGTTCCTTGCAAATACCGGAATATCCTCTTTACTGCACATTCATGATTTTCTTTAGGATTACTTTGATATCTTGAAACAATACTTACTGCATTCATAATATTTGGTCTAGTTTGAGTTAGATATAACAAGCCACCAATCATAGACTTATACCTTGTCGGATTTACCGGTGTAGATGTATCTTTGATAGATAATTTCTCACTTGTCACCATAGGAGTACTTACTGGTTTGGAATTATCCATACCAAACTTCTTCAACAATTCCTTCAGAAACATAGCTTGACAGATTAAAATGCCTTTGTCAGTTTGAGTAATCTGCAAACCTAAGAAAAATCTCATCTCACCAATCATGGACATTTCAAATTCATTCTTCATATTATTAGAAAATTCCATGCACAATTTATCTTCTCCTCCAAAAATGATATCATCAACAAATACTACAATAATCAGAATATCATAATCAATGATCTTATAATATAAATTACTATGAGCACTGGCTTTAGTAAAACCAAGCTTTAAAAGATATTTATCCAATCTTGCATACCAAGCTCTAGGAGCTTGTTTCAATCCATATAAAGATTTTTTCAATCTGCAAACCATATCTTTATCATCTGTCAGTGAAAATACATCAAGTTTCTCAATGTATACCTCTTCCTCAAGTTCACCATTCAAGAATGCACATTTAACATCCATTTGATAGACCTTATAGTTCTTATAAGTTGCATAGGCAATAAATAGTTGAACAACTTCAATTCTAGCTACAAATGCAAATGTCTCACCAAAATCAATTCCTTCCATTTGAGAATATCCTTTACAAACCAATCTAGCCTTGTTTCTTATAACATGACCATCCTCATTTAGTTTATTCCTAAAAACCCATTTAGTGCCAATAACATTCTTATTTTTAGTCCGAGGAACTAAAGTCCAAGTCTCATTCTTCTCTATCTGATCTAATTCATCTTCCATACCCTTTAACCAATGTTTATATTTACAAGCTTCAATAACAGATGCTGATTCAATTTGAGAAATAAGACATACCTCTTCATTTGCCAGTCTTCTTCTTGTCATAACTTCCTTGTTCCTATCTCCAATGATTTGATCTTTAGAATGATTTAACCTTACATACCTTGGTGTCTTCTAAACTTTAGGTTCACTGCTCTGATCATCAGTCACAGTTGAGTTTTCTAATTTTTCTGGTGTAACTGTCTCAATTTCTTGTACCGGTTGAGGCATTGTCGGTTCCCTATCATATGATATAGATTGATTTATGTATTTCTCATTCATTTTCACATTAGCGCTCTCCACAATTTTCTGCAATCTTTTGTTATAACATCTATATGCTTTTCTTTGAATTGAATATCCAAAAAATATCCCTTCATCACATCTAGGATCAAACTTCCCAATTGAGTCATCCCTTTTGATTTAATCAAATACATCATTAGATTTATCATGTATGATCTTAAAAGAAGTTCTAACTTTCTTTCCCAATTGACATTCCTTACATACCGGATTATGAGGCTTTATAATCTTAGGTATATCTCTAACTGCCTTTGTTGAACATATCTTAAAAATACAATCAAAATTAACATGACACAACCTCTTATGCCATAACCAACTCTCATCAATATGAGCAATTAAACATGTCTTATTACCAATGTTCAAGTGAAAGATATTACCTCCAGTCTGAGTACCGGTTGCAATCTCCAAACCAGTTTTGTTAATGATTTTGCATTTTCTATCTTAAACTAAAATTGGAAACATATGTCCACCAATTGACCAACACTTAAAAGATTATGTTTTAAACCTTCTACATAATAGACATTATCAGTATTATGCTTGCCATCTAGAGAAATAATACCTCTACCTTTGATCATACATGCTTTGTTATCTCCAAATCTGACTTGACCGCCATTGTATTCTTGCAAGGACAAAAATTTTCTTTTATCTCCAATCATATGATGCGATCATCCATTATCAATTACCCATTCATCCTTGTCTTCAACAAATTCTGCCAGGGCCTTTTCTTCATTCTTGATAGTCTATTATGGTTCATCTTCCTTTAAAGCATAGAACACCCATTCCTTTCTATTTCCAGATCCACTAGCAGAGTCTGTTGTTGGTTCATCCTCAGAGTCATCACTTACTCCTTCCTCATCTGCTTTGTAGCATTGTTTACTTTTCTTGAATCTACATCTATTTTGATTAGGCTTAAATGATTTCTTAACTCTCTCTTCAAATCTTGCATTCCTTTCAGGACATCTAGATGCAAAATACCAATCTTATTACACGCAAAAAATTAAAAAGGTACTTTTCCTTCATACTTACTTCTTGTCGGTCCTTTAGGTACTCTTTTAGCAAATAAGGCTTCAAGTTTCTCAAATTCTTCATCCTCTTTCCTCATATCTTCCAATTCTTTTGCATATAAGGCTTTCCAATCACTTTTTCCATTAGATGATGATGCATGAAAAGCAGGTTCAGACTTTGCAGCTCCAAAAGATCCAAATTCTTGAAGCTCAACAGAAGATAATTTCCCAATCAGAATGTCTCAGTTAACTGAAGTGTTTGCCATTATTCTCATTTCATTAATTGCAATTGCCTTCATCTTATAAGCTAGTGGAAGGTCTCTCAAGACTTTGGAACTATTTCATCTTCACTCAGAGATCCTCCACAACATTGAACTCCCATAACAATCTCATTTATGCTTTCCATAAATATAGCAATTCTTTCATTATCTTCCATCTTCAAGTTCTCATACCTTACCTGGTAACCATCAAGTTTAGTAATTTTAACAGTAGGATCACCTTCATTCAAAGGTTTCAATTTATCCCACATAACCTTTGTTGATGATTTATCAATCAATCCCATCATTTGCCGATCAATAAGTGCACACAAGAGGGCTTCTCTAGCTTTGCAATCATTTTCAATATTCTTGTCTAGGTCTGCAGGAGCAGGATTTCCAGATGTCGGATCATAAGGTGTATATCCTTTCTCAATGATCTCCCAAATATCCTTGCCAAGACATCTAATATGAGTCTCCATTCAAATTTTCCATATTCCATAAATTTTTCCATCAAGCTTAGGGATTTCTCAATTGAAAATAGTTGCCAATGGATTTGAAGTATTAGCTACCATAGGATCTACCTCAAGAGGTTAAGATTCTATAAAAGAGGACCAAAGCTCTGATACCAATTGTTAGGATAATCGGTGAACAACTAAGAAGGGGGTGAATTAGTTGTTAACAGATTATATCAATCAAACCACTTAATAACCTTTAACCGAAGCACATAAACATTGAATACTGGAATAGTAGAAACATATACCGATAAGCAATAAAACTTAAGAATGAAATAGAGAATTAAAACAATGCAACCATACCACATAACACCATGATTTATACATGGAAAACCCAGAAAGGGAAAAACCACGGTGGGAAGCCTACCCACAGTCAGATGATACTTCTACAGAAAGTATGTCATACAATAAAGGGCTTGCACATGCAGAAAGGCACACTGCCTAGAGCGTACTGCTCATTACAAAAGAGTCTCACTAACTACAGTGAGGTTATAACCACCACAAGATAGTTGGACAACAATCCAGAATAATGAACTGCTAGAGATAGCATCTACCATGCCTGATTACAATTCTGGTTAAGCTCAATACTAGAGGCCTTTGACCTCTTCTTTAAACCCAATTCGATCACCTATGATCAACCAAATCTCCTTCACATATTATATTGCATTCCATGACCATGATACACTTATTTCATTCCATACCATCCCATACCATGATCTACAATGAGATGTTACATCAATTTATACAAACCCTAAGGCCTAAACCAATTAGGTCAGCCACCTAATTACAATAATATCATTACATACATCCATATTACACTGAGATGTCATGTTGTCTTGAGACCAAAACAACAATAACCAATCCATAAATCATCCTAGTAACGTGTAGAGAACATGTTATCATGACACCAGTCTATAACCTAGATAGGTATCGGACCTAATCTGGGTCCACCAAGCCAAAGCAATGTCTTCAATCTATTGAGACATGATCAGGGATCACCTTCTACATCCTGAGTTCTATCTAGAAGCTGCACAAATACCACTTAGCATTATGTCAAGGTTTCTTAGTGAAAGCTCTGCTGGTTAAACCTTAAACCCATACTAGTAACACAAGATCTTATACTGGTAACCAAAACCTGTCTGTCGGTAACCAACCATAATAGCTAGTGTTGACATGAATGACAAAACATCAATGCAACACATAATCAATTCATCCATATTGCCAACACATCCTTGAACTGTAATTGAAATCCCTTATCTACCAATTGTCCTACACTCAGAAGATTATGCCTTAAAACTTTAACATAATAAACATTGTCAGTATTGTTCTTACCATCTAATGATATAGTTCCTTTTCGTTTGATCATACATGCTTTGTCATCTCCAAATCTACCCAGACCGCCATCAAATTCTTGCAAAGATAGAAACTTCCCTTTATCTCCAGTCATATTATGTGAACAACCATTGTCAATTACCCATTCATCCTTGTCTTCAATTTTAGCAGCAAGTGTCTTCTCTTTAGGTACATTCTCTTCCAGTGCCGAAACATCTTCCTTGATAGCCAGAAACACCCATTCCTTCCCATTTCCAGAACCACTAGCAGAATCTTGTGTCGGTTTATCATCAGAATCAGTCACATCTTCCTCATCCACCATGTAGCATGATTTGTCTTTGTTTTTCTTGTACTTATAATTGTTTTGATCTCCAGGGTTAGGCTTAAAAGATCTTCTAACTTTTTCTTCAAATCTTGAATTCCTTTCAGGACATCTAGATGCAAAATGACCAATCTTATTACATGCAAAACATTTAAAAGGTCATTTTCCTTCATACTTACTTCCTATCGGTCCTTTAGGTACTATTTTTCCAAATAGGGCTTCAAGTTGCTCAAATTCTTCATCTTCTCTCTTCATATCATCCAATTCTTTTTCATACAAATCTTTCCAATCTTTCTTACCGGTTGTTGATGTAGATGCATGAAAATTAGGTTCAGTCTTCATTTCTCTAGAAGGTCCAAATTCTTCAAGCTCAAAAGCAGATAATTTCCCAACCAAGGTATCTTTGTTGATAGATGTATTAACCATTGTTCTCAACTCATTAATAGCAGTAGCATTCATCTTGTAAGCTAGTGATAGGGCTCTCAAAACTTTAGAAACAATTTCATCTTCACTCTGATATCCACCACAACATTGAATTCCCATAACAATCTCATTTACTCTTTCCATGAATGCAGTAATCCTTTCATTTTCTTCCATCTTCGGGTTTTCATATCTCACTCGATAACCATCAAGTTTAGCAATCTTCACTATAGGGTCATCTTCATTAAAAGTCTCCAACTTATCCCATATAGCCTTTCCAGATGATTTGTCAGTCAATCCCATTATTTATTGATCATAAAGTGCACACAAGAGGGCTTCTCTTTCTCTACAATCATTCTCAAGTTCCTTGTCCAGGTTTGCCAGAGGAGGATTACCAGATGTCAGATTATGAGGTGTAACACCATTCTATGTGATCTCCCAAATCTCCTTGCCAAGACATCTCAAATGAGTCTCCATCTAAATCTTCCATACTGTGTAATTTTTTCCATCAAGCCTAGGCATATCTCTGTAAAAGATTGCTCCAAATGAACTGGATAAACTTGAGTTGTTAATTGCCATAGGATCTTCCTCAAGCAGTTAAGCTTTTTGCAGAGAGGACCAAGGCTCTGATACTAATTGTTAGACAGTTCAAATAATCAGAAGACAACTGAGAGGGGGGTGAATTGGTTGTCACAGATTACCAGAACATTTAGCAATTAAAAATTTAATACCGAAACCCAAAACATTAATACCAAAATGCTTAAACCAAATACTAGAATAGCAGTTAAACCAATTAAGCAGAAACAATAATCGTAGAATAAATACCATCCACATGACACCAAGATTTATATGTGGAAAACCCGATAAAGGGAAAAACCATGGTGGGAAGCCTACCCACAGTTAGATAATACTTCTGCAGTAAGTATGTGAATTACAATTGAGGGGCCTGCACTTGCAGGAAGGCCAACAACCTAGAGCATACTGCTCATCACAAAAGGAGTTTCACTGACTACATAGAAATCCAAAGTACAATTCGGAAGATCTGTTTGAACTACAAAGATAACATCTCCTATGCTTGAGTATAGTTTCGGTTAAGCTCAATACCGGAGGACTAAATCCTCTTACATAAACCCAACTCAATCTCTAATGATCGACCAAATCCTCTGCCTGAATGATATTACATTATTCAGACATTACATATCCATGTCCATTTCCTGACCTTATACCTATGATTATCTACAATGAGATCTTACATCATATATATACAAACCCTCAACCATAAATAATCAGGTTGGCCACCAGACAATAAACTAAATACATAATTACAAAACATGTCAGCCTTAGACTAAACAAATAATATCCAACACATAAGACATCCAAAAAACACATCAAGAGGACCAATCCACATGTTACATTAAGTCAGACCATAACCTAGATTAACCGGGACCCAATATAGGTCCACACGCTAAAGCAATGATCTCCATCCACCAAGTCTCGAACATGATCACCAACAAATTCCTGAATCTCTACCAGAAGCTGCACCAACACCACTTATGCATATCATCAAAGATCTTCATCAAAAGTTCTATCGATGAAACCCTTGCCGGAACCACAAGCCAAGCTTCCAAGTAAGCAGGATAGTATCCAATCACCAGACCAAAACCAACTTACTGAATATGAACATGAGTATCATGAATAAGACAATTCAATAACCAAACAATACTGGAGCCTACCAGATTATGTCAGATCCAAACCAACCAGAAACCACTCAACCTATTGGGACTAGAAGGGTGCCGGTAAAGCATCCAAACAACTAGTGTTGACATCAATGAAAAAACATCAGTACAACACATAATCAATTCCTCCAAATGGCCAACACATATTTCTCTTGAAATGGCACCATATCAAGCTCCTTATGAAAAACCTTGCAAGACAACATTGCTCTTGTATTTGAGCTGGTGCAGGATATGAGAGACAACATACTTTGATTAGATAGATACTACAACATGCTTAGGACAAACATTATAACTATATAGATGCTAAGAGGGTTGATTGCAACTTTTATGTGGGAGATCATGTTTTTTTGAGAGTGCGACCACATAAGTCTTATCCAATATGGGAAGGGTTCTAAGCTAGCACCTCAATTTGTGGGACCCTTTGAGATCCTCAAGAGGATTAGTTTTGTAGATTATCATCTAGCCTTGCCACCTAGCCTTTTATGCATCCACGATATGTTTCATTTATTTGTATTGAGGTGATATATGTATGATAGTTCTAATGTGTTGGATTGGACTTCCTTACAGGTGTAGGAGGGATTTTTGTTGGCATTAGAGCCAATTTGACTCTTGGCATAGAGATCCCTAGCTCTTTGTGGGCATGCATTGGGCTAGGTAAAGGTCCAATGGGAGAGCTATGATTAGGCATCAATGACATGGGAGGGCACCTCCCGATTGAGGGCACAATACCCTCACCTATTTGGGGACTTCCAAAAGGAAGCCCATTCCTAAGGGAGAGGATGTCAGGCCTTTCCCTAGTTACATCATAGTGATAGTATCTAATAGGGATGTAGTGCTAGGCATTGTGTTATGGACCATTTTTGTTTCATGTTATGGATATTAAGATGGACTATGTTATGCTATACTTTATATGTTTGGAGTATAGGTGGATATCTCTTGATACCATACTCCTCACTTTATATGCTCTAATGTGGACTTATTTATTTTATGTTATTCATGGATATCTCATAATGGTTACATTATCATATAATGGATTATGGTTGTCTTATATTTATATTATATAGTTCATGTGGTAAATGAGTTATTTGAGATGTGGTGGAATCATATTATGATTAACACTCCTTACCATTACTCTTAATATGAATGATTAGATTGGATGATATGGAGAAGCTAAATATATGTGATGTTATGGTTTGGTTATAATTCATGCATATGCTTATGATACATGCGTATTGACTTATCTTGTTGTACCAACACATTCTTTTGAGTATGCAAGAATTACCAATGGGCATCTGAGGACAAGATGTATCCCTCAATGTGAATATTCTAGTTAAACCAGTGCTAACCTTCGTGGAAGGGTTAGGACCTATATGTTATATGTTGTAAATGTGCTTATTTTGTATATGTAAAATGTGGAATTTGGTTGTGGTGGATGTGAGTTGTTTATAAATTTTACACCCACTTAGGAACCCTTCTCAGTCACTAAATCACCCATTTTTAATGGAGTAAGGCCCCTAGTTCTTTAGGGTAGGGGATGGGGGTGTTTTGAGGGGGTCATCTTTTAATTTTTATGATTTTGGGTCTTTTTTATTTCTTTTTAGCCACCTATGGGTTTGAGTTTGTTGGGATAGATAAGATTTCATCCCAAGCTCCTCTTTCTACCAAGAGGTGGGAGAGAATCATATCTCATTCCTTGGGACACTTGGAGTTTTATGGAGTAATTTGGGGGAATAGGTAGAGGATGGGGAAAGGAAGAAAGAACAATTTTTAATGTTTTGCTTCATTTAGAGAAATTTAAGATTTGAATTTTAGTTTGGGCAAAGTGTTAAGTTAATTATTTGTAGCTTGGGAAAAATGTTGAAAAGATGTACTAGAACTATTTTTAAATATTTAAAAGAAAAATATATTTACCTTACTTTAAAGATATGTAGTTTTGTTGAAAAATAGTGATGAGTAGCATTAAAATAAATAATCACCGATTTAGTATAGTCTTTTATTTTTGATGTGATAGATGGGTTGGCATTTTCCATGATAAATATGTAATGTCATCTTCTGCTAATGAATAACTTGTATCATATTTTCACCTTGAGAAAGGTGGGGCGTGACACCTCCCAATTATCTCTCTCTCCTCACCTATCTCCTACTCTCCCTCCCTCTCCATCTCCCCCCTAATTAACCCCAACCTCTCTCTCATGTTGGTTATTCCAAATGATTTTCTAAGAAACTCTATGGATTAGCCATGTTCAATATTTAAGATCTAGAACTAGTGGCCAATAGACAAGATTCAATCAACATATTGATGTATTTTTTCTCTTTAGGATCTGCAGGACTTAGGTTGGTTCCCCTTAACAATATCCTTAGATATCAAGATACTTAACCAAATAACATGAATAAAGAAGATGGGTTCTTAATGAAAATATACCAATAAATGTTTGATTTTATTGGAATTCACTTACTTCTTGGATATCATATGAAGCAGTCATCGGTAAGGAGGGACCTCAAAGAGATCAATCTGGATCGGTCAGCAGGAGTAAATACAACGAAAACATAAAGATATAATGGAGGAAATGCAAAACAGATTGTTTTATTGCATGAAATTTCATTACATCCAACTGGTAACAACTGGGTTACAACATACTAGCTCACACGCCTGGTAGAATAGGTCACAACCGAGACCTTGAATGTTATGGTTTATCTTCTATGAATAGTATAGCTACTTGATTCTTTGATTGATTCTATTTTTTTTTTCCATTCTAATGCATAATTATAAATATATATATATATATATATATTTATCCAAAGTATCTAGTTGGCCCAAAAGGGATAAAAACCCGAAGAACAAGACCTAACGTGCAAAATAAACAAGGTCAGCCTCCGCCAAGAGAATCCTCTGGAAAATCCAAAGGATGAAACATAGATCACGGGAAAAGGTTAGTCACACACCAAGGAACATTGGAATCAATGCCCAAGGCTCCGCAAGCTTCAGAATAGGTTTCCGTAGATCACCAAAATAGGTCTCATACAACCGGTAACAAGAAATTGTCATGGAAATTGGTAGCGATATCTTGCCAAAAAATGATCCTAATAAGATGTGGTCTGGAAGCAAAAAAGATGATCAATTCTTCAAGTAGAATCCAATTCCATAGGATCCGATGAGCCAAAACTGGGACACACAGAAAGGAAAACTAAAATTGCAAATAGAAAACAAAACAAAAAGGAAAATGTTTTTGGTTGATGCAAGATTGCTATGAACCGGGGATGTTCTTGCATCAGACATCCGGGGTTATTGAAAAAGTGAGCCTCTCACTTTGTTGGGGTCAGAGGGAAACCAAGGGGGTACACCTCTTGCTGAGAAATCCCAGATTATTCTTCAACTGGTATGTCCTTCCACTTCACAAGATATTCCTTATATTGACTGCTCTGGGTACTATGCCCAATCCTACTGTCCAGAATCTCTTCAATCTGATCTAGTTCCTTCTGAGGCAATTGTTTCTCCAAGTCTACAATACTGTCCTCACTGAATTCTAGTTCATGTTACTCATGAATATCTGCAATGTTGAATATAGGTGAAATACTTAAACTCTCTGGTAACTCCACTTCATATGCATTTCCAAAACTAAACTTCTTCAAAATCTTGCAAGGTCCAGACTTCTTCATCTACAACTTGTTATAAGTTCCAACCGGGAATCTCTCTCTTCTCAGATATACCATTACTTCATCACCAAATTCAAATTCCTTATGTCTCTTCTTCTCATCTTCCTTCTCCTTATACTTATTGTTCATGTCTTCCAAATGCTTCTTAACCTAAATATACAATGCTGTCATGTGACCTACAAAGTCATCTTCTTCTGAAATCCTCTTATCTTCACTGCTAATTTCTCTCAATTTTGATATCCCTCTAGGATGCACTCTGGTAACAATCTCAAAAGGTGTTCTTCTGGTACTTCTATTCACTAAATTATTGTAGACAAACTTTGCTTGTGCAAGGATCAAATCCCAACTTCTAGTTTTATCTCCCACTAAACATCTCAACAAATTTCCTAAACTCCGGTTAACAACTTTTGTTTGTCCATTAGTCTGTGGATGAAAAGTAGAACTAAACTTCAAATCTGTCTTCATCTTCTTCCAAAGTATTCTCCAAAAATAGCCAACAAACTTAGTAGCTTTGTCTGAAACTATGCTCTTAGGTAATCCATGTACAAAATCCATGCTAATATCCTCCCAAGGTCTTATTGATACTGTCAAAGGTTTATACAATCCCACATTCTGATTACTACCTTTTGCAACTTAACAAACTCTACAACTCTGCACATATCTCTTAACATCCTTATGAATCTGGGGCCAAAAGTACTGCTCACTCACCAATGCTATTGTTTTATCAATGCCAAAATGTCCAGCTTGTCCTCGACTGTGTTTCTCCTTTACCAGATTCTCCCTCACAGAAATCTTAGGTAAGCACAACTGAACTCCTCAGAATAACATCCCATCCTGAATGAAATAATCCAACCATTTGCTTCTGTCTACCATAACTGGTTCTCTACATTCTTTCCAAGGTTTTTCAAAATTCGGGTCATCATCATACAAAGTCTTCAAATCTTCAAATCCAAATATTGTCACTCTCATCTTTGTCAGAAAATTCCTTCTCCTACTCAGTGCATCAACAACTTTGTTAGATTTCCCACTTCTATGCTTCAACACAAAGGTGTAACTCTGCAAGAATTCTACCCATCTCATATGTCTCTGGTTCAACTTACTCTGATTGTTCAGATACTGCAAAGCTTGATGATCTGTATACAACACAAACTCCTTAGGAAACAAGTAATGTCTCCACTTCTTCAAGGATTGAACTATGGCATAAAACTCCTGATCATACACTGAATATATCCTTCGAGGATCATTCAATTTCTCATTGAAATAGGCTACTGATCTTCCTGCTTGACTCAAGACTGCTCCTATTGCTGTTCCACTTGCATCACAATCCAGTTGAAATACTTTATTGAAATCTGGTAAAACCAAAATAGGCTACTCAGTCACTTTCTACTTCAACAATTTAAAAATTTTGTTTTCTCTAGTGGTCCACTTCAATTCGTTCTGATCGTCTCTCATGGTCTCAGTCATAGGGTTACAAATCAAATTGAAATTTTTGATAAACTTCTGATAAAAACTAGCCAATCCATGAAATGATCTTACCTCTCCAATGCTTTCTAGTGTAGGCCATTCAACTATTACTTTTCTTTTCTCTGGGTCCATCTAATGGTATGATGAAAGAGTAAGTATCTGGTAGATCACTGAGAGAGGGGGGCCATGAATCAATAAACTGAAAAACTGATACAAACTTCCCAAACTCAAACTCAAACTCACAAAGTAAACTTATCAATAAAATATCATTGTCAAGATCAATACTAACAAGAATACTCAACATCAATCGGTTAACTGTTAAAGAAACTTAATAGTAAACAACTTCAATCTTGTAAACATCCAAATTCTTAATCATATATCAACACACTCGATCTCTCAATGCTTCCAATTATCATGCCTTATCAAAATAGTTAAGTAGTTAATCAAATCAACATCTAAGATCATAACCACAAAAACATTTGCCACATGACACAAATATTTATACGTGGAAAATCCAAATAGGCAAAAACAAAGGTGAGATGAGACTCACAAGATATCTATCTAAACTCTTTTGAAGTTCACCCTATTATGAGCCAAGCTTGTTAAAGCATTTACAATGTCCTGTTAAGAACTGATCCTGTTAGGAATCACTTGGTTAAGGGATTTATAAATGCCTTGATAATAAGAAAATACCCTATTAGGAGTAACCTTGGTAGAGGATTTAAGAATCCAAGCTAATGGACCACCTTGTTAGAGGATTTAAGAAGTAACCAATCTTGTTAGAGCTTACTCGGTTAGGGGATTTCAATTCTACTATAATTGTTAGAAGACAATAGGTTTTTCTTGATCTATCTGAATAGCACTACATTTGCTTGACAAGATCCTTTTAAGCTTCAATCTGCCTTTACACAAACTGTAGATCCATTCTCCAGTTAAGCAACCACACACTCAACTAATTTCAGCAAACTTTGCCAACACTTTTTACAAAACAACTTCATCGACCTTAAATACAAATCAATTAGGTCAGTAACATAACAAAACCTAATTCTCTCATAGAGATTACAAACAAATCGGTTCAAGTGTGACCGTTGGATTTACATAGCAATCTAAGCACATTCTTCAAGAAAATTCCAACCGCTGCATGATTACCGCTTCATCAGACTTTGTAAATCATCACGTGCTATGCATTGAATGCAATACACTTTTCTCATTCCCTAGACAATCAAACAAACATGCCAAAACAATCTGAACTTATCTTTATACAATGATCAAACGTGCCTCCATCATTACCGCTCATCATCAGATAATAAACCAACATAACCATTTCAGCAAACTTAATCGGTTAGGGTTTAACAACTGGTAGGGTTTATCGGTTACATAACATAGAAAGGGTTTAACCTTATACACCGGTTACTGGTTCAACTCACAAAATTACATACCGGTTTACAATGTCTTCCTCAAAGCTCTTCCTACTGGTTACAAGACAATATCAATAATAACAACAATATCAGCAATATCAGAAATACCATTACCGATTCAATTGGCATCAATGACAACATAACATATCATTAATGCTATCTTCATGCAAATGCCAACACCATCTTCAAACAATCCTTAGATATCACAAATCCCAAATAGACTAACTCATCCTTCATGAAAGTACACTTCTTGATATTGATCAACAACTTCTCTTCTCTCAATCTCTGCAAAAACTGTCTTAACTGCAACAAATGCTCCTCTTTTGTCTTACTGAAAATTAGAATGTCATCCAAATACAAAATAACAAACTTACCCAAGAATTTCTTCAATACCTCATTCATTGAAAGTACTCGGTGCATTAATCAATCCAAAAGGCATCACCAACCATTCCTACAGTCCTTTATATGTCTTAAATGTTGTCTTCCACTCATCACCTTCTCTGATCTCGATCTGATGGTATCCACTCTTCAAATATATCTTTGTAAAGTATTTTTCTCCACTCAAACAATCCATTATGTCATCCATCCTAGGCAAAGGAAACCGGTATTTGACTGTGTTCTTGTTTATTTCTCTTGAATTGGTACACATCCTCCATTCTCCATTCTTCTTAGGTGCTAATACTATTGTAACTGCACAAGGGCTCAAACTCTCCCTGATCTAACCTTTCTTCAATAGCTCCTGCACTTGTCTATTCAGTTCTTCATTCTCTACCAGTGTCAACCGGTGTGCATCTTTGTTAGGCAAACTAGCTCTGGGAACCAAGTCAATGCAATGACTAATACTTCTCACAGGTGGAAATCCATCAGGTACATTATCTGAAATGATGTCCTCATATTCTGTCAGCAAATATTTTATCTCTTCCGAGTGCTCTCTTTCCGGTTTCGTTCTCTCAGTCTTCTTAGGAATTAAGGCAAAACATACATTCTCATGTCTCAGCCCATCCATGAATTTCCTTCAATCTACTATACATATTCCAACATTCGTACAAACTTGATTCTTCAAAGGTTCCTCCAAAGGTAACAAGGTTTTCTTCATTCCATTGACCACAATAGTGTATGTATTCTTTCTCCCATCATGTACTACCCATCTATCAAACTACCAAGGTCTACCCAACAAAAGATGACAAATATCCATAGGCATAATATCACACAAGATTTCATCATGATAATTCCCAATTTTTAATTTCACCAAACATTGTTCACTTACTAACAACTTATGTTCATCCTGAATCCATGCTATCTCATAAGGCTTACGGTGTTTCAATCTCTCCAATTTCAACTTATTCACCATTTCTTCTGAAACAAGATTATATGAACTACCACTATCAATAAAAACTTTACAACACTTATTGAATACCTTACATCTGGTCTTGAAGAGATTCTTCCTCTGTAAAGGCTCTTCATCTCCTCTGGTATGACACAAAGCTCTCCTCATCATCAATAGTTCTCCATCTTCTGGTTTATTGTCTAATCTGGTGAGCTTTTCTTCCACCACTTCTGCTCTTCTAGTAGTTTCCTTCTTCTTACACTCGAATGCATGATGTCCTTCTCCTCCACACTTAAAGAAGGTTCCTTTGAATGTCCTATTGTCTTATCTTCCAAAGTTCTCATTTCAGTAACCATCTAGTTCTCTCCTCCAGTACAAATTTCTATTATCCTTCCGGTATGAATTACCTTCTCTTCTCACTTCCTTGTCCTTTCTCTGATTTGTATTGGTTCCTCTTCCTGCTTGAATTATTCCTCCTATAAACCTTCCACCTCTACCTCTCTGTCTCTATTCATGTCTTTTGTTCAACTTCTCTTTTTCCTTTAGGGCATACGAGTAAGCCTCTTCGACACTCTCCAATTTAATCATACTTAATTCATCTTGTATATGTTGGTATTTTGGTTATGTTGATATAGTTTTTTCATTGATGTCAAAACCTATACCACTTATCAACTCTGGCACTTTGGAGGATCAACAATGTTCACCGGCAAGCAAGTGACTTTATGCATAGTCATCGGTATCTGATTCATCGATAGGATATATTGTTCACCGACACTTGGAATGACATGGAAAACACTTGGTTATGTTGAAGACATCATTTGGACACTTTGTCTTGGAGATTTTTTCATTGGCATATTTGTATTTTCATATCTGTTGTTACCAACAAATAGGTCCAGGTTATGCATCAACACGCTTATCTATTTCAGATCAGCACGACACGCCTTGGAGATGATTTTGTTGTTATTGTAAATGCATTAAGCCAACATGTTCAATTGGATATTGCATCGGTTATTGATTTACTTGTAATTATTTTGTTGCAATATCTTTTAGAGCCGACCTACTAAAATTGGTCTTAGGTTATGGTATATATGTAAGATCTTATTTGTATGATCGATATACAATCAGGATAAGGAATTGTAAGAAGGTATATGCGAGAATAAGCAAAGCTATACATGCATACATCATTTGAAGGTGAAGAAAGGTTTTTGTGAAGGCAATCATAACCACACTGGTACTGAATCCAGCATATGAAGATGCTATTTTAAGCAATACATCATTATTGGGTTTAACCATCCAATTGTAGTCATTGTGACTCCTATTTGTGTTTGAGCAATGAGCTCTAGGCGCTTAGCCTTTCTGCATGTGTAGACCCCATTTGTATACACATATTATCTATAGTAGTATCATCTGATTGTGGGTAAGGTTTCCCACCATGGTTTTTCCCCTTACAAGGTTTCCACGTACAAATATTTGTGTTATGTGTTGTGGATGTTATTGTCTTTCTGTTTCATACATTAATCTTTACCGGTACTGCAATTAACTGATAAACTATCTACTGGTATAAAGTTTGGTTTACCGATATTAAGAATTAAGGTTGGTTAAGTTGCTTTTGGTTTGAATTTATTAGAAAACTGATTCACCCCCCCTCTTAGTTGTCTCTGGGATCTAACAATTGGTATCGAAGCTTAGTCCTCTTTTTGCAGAAGTTTAACAGCTTGAGGAGATCCAATGTCTACTAACTATTTCAGGAAGGATAGTCCTAAACTTGATGGAACCAACTATGGCATATGGAAGATTAGAATGAAGACACATCTAAATTGCATTGGAAAGGACATCTGGGATGTTACAAAGAATGGCTATATTGCTTCTACTCAAAGTCACCCTAATCCACCTACCTTAGGAAAAGATGAAGAAAATGATTGCAAAGCAAGGAAAGCACTTTTGAGTGCATTATCAGATCAACAAATCATGGGATTATCAGATAGGTCTACTACTAAACCTATTTGGGATCATTTGGAAACATTAAATGAAGGAGATTCTACAGTCAAAATTGCAAAACTTGAAATCTTCTGGGTCAGGTATGAAAATCTGAAAATGGAAGAAGATGAAATGATTTCTGCTTTTATGGAAAGAGTAAATGAAATTGTTTTGGGTATTAAATGTTGTGGAGGAACCTTAAGTGAAGATGAAATTATTTCAAAAGTTTTAAGAGGATTGCCACCGACATATAAAATGAAAGTTACTGCTATAAATGAGTTGAGAACAATGCCTAATACATTAGTAACTAGGGATACACTGATTGGAAAACTTTCAGCTTTTGAAATTGAGGAATTTGGTCATGTTGCTACTATAAAGACAGATTTAGCATTTAAGGCATCAACATCATCTGCACCATCTTTTGACAAATCTGATTGGAAAGCCTTTTATGCAAGAGAACTTGAGGAAAGCAGGAGAGAAAATAAGAACTTGAAGCACTATTTGCAAAGAAAATGCCTAAAGGTCCAGTTGGAAGTAAGTATGAAGGTAAAGAACCCTTTAAATGTTTTAACTATAATAAGATTGGTCATATAGCTTCAAGATGCCCTGATAGACATGCTAGACTAAGAGAAGAAGCTAGAAGAACATACAAGCCTGACCCTGAATATTAGAGATACAGATCTAAGAAGAATAAATATAAATCTTGTTATCTTGCTGATGAAGGAGTCACTAATGATTTTGATAAGGATCTGAAAGACAATGGATGTGTTTTTGTTGCTATAATAGAAGATCAACCGACACCTACTGTTCAACCGGTAGAGTAGGCCCTGGCAACTAAAGTTGAAGTTAAGGATGAATGGATCATTGATTCAGGATGTTCACATCATATGACTAGTGATAAAGGTAAATTCTTGAACTTTCAGGAATATAATGGAGGTCTAGTAAGATTTGGAGATGATAAAGCTTGTTTGATCAAAGGAAAAGGTACTATATCTCTTGATGGTAAGCATAATATTGACAATGTTTACTATGTAGAAGGTTTAAAGCATAATCTTTTGAGTGTTGGTCAATTAGTTGAAAAAGGATTTCAGTTACAATTCAAGAATGGTAAATGCAAAATTATGAACAGAACTGGTTTGGAAATTGCAACCGGTAATCAAACTAGAGGTAGTATCTTTCATTTGAATAACAGTGAAAAGATACGCTTGATTGCACACATTGATGAAAGTTGGCTATGGCATAAGAGACTCTGTCATGTAAATTTTGATTGCATGGTAAAAATTAGTACTACTAAGGTAGTTAGAGACTTACCTAAGATTGTTAAACCTCACAATCTGGTATGTAAGGAATGTCAATTTGGAAAACAAGTTAGAGAATCTTTTAAAAGTATTCCAGAAAAATCCAATAATGCTCTTGATTTAATTCACACTAATTTATGTGGTCCAACTAGAACTAAAAGCTTACAAGGTGTTAGATATTTCATGCTAATCATTGATGACTATTCTAGAATGTGTTGGGTTACTTTTCTCAGAGAAAAATCAGAAGCTTTTGGGAAGTTCAAACTATTCAAAGCAATGGTAGAAAATGAAACTAGTAAGAAAATCAAATGTCTGAGATCAGATCAAGGAGGTGAATTCACATCTAAGGAATTTAATATATTTTGTGAAGTGAATGGAATCGGAAGATAGTTATCAGCACCCCGGACACCACAGAAAAATGGAGTTGTAGAAAGGAAAAACAGAACTATCTTGGATGCAGCTAGAAGTATGTTATTTGAAGCAAATCTACCACATGTATATTGGAGAGAGGCAGTAAGCAAAATGGTCTATACATTCAACAAAGTTCACATCAAAGGTGAAACCGGTAAGACCCCTCATGAACTATGGTTTGGTATTACTCCTACTCTTAAATATTTTTGAATATTTGGAAGTAAATGCTATATTAGAAGAGATGAGTATATTGGCAAATTTGACCCTAGAAGTGATGAAGGAATATTTCTTGGTTATTCATCTAAGAGCAAAGCATATATATGTTTTAACAAGAGATTGTAGTAAATTATTGAGTACAAATGTGAAGATTGATGAACAGTTTAGAGGAACTTCAAGGTATATAGACTCTGAACTGAAAACAAAGATACTGACAAATGAACCTACATTGAGTCCATTGATTTAGAATGAAGATCCAGTTACACCGGTATCATCTGAAAATTCCACTGTAACTGAGGAACAACAACAAACGAAGACACCCCGGTATGTAAGATTGAACCACTCTAAAAATCAAATAATTGGGAACAAGTATCAAGGAGTTATGACAAGAGGAAGACTGGAAAATGAAGAGGTATGTCTTATTTCTCAAATTGAACCATCATCAATTAATGAGGCATGTGAAGAGAAGCACTGGATTAAAGCTATGGAAGAGGAACTAGAAGAAATTGAGAAGAATAACACATGGACATTAGTTCCCCGACCTAAAGACAAAAATGTGATTGGAACAAAATGGGTATTTAGAAACAAACTTAATGAAGATGGGAAGGTAATCATAAATAAAGCAAGACTAGTGTGTAAGGGATATTCTCAGAAAGAAGGAATCGATTATAATGAAACCTTTGCACCGATAGCTAGAATTGAGACAGTTAGATTATTCTTGGCTTTTGCAGCACACAAGAACTACAAAGTATATGAAATGGATATTAAATGTGCATTTTTGAATGGAGATCTTGAAGAAGAAGTTTACATTGAGCAACCTGGTGGATTTTATTTGACAGATAACAAAGATATGGTTTGCAAGTTAAGGAAAGCTTTGTATAGGTTGAAGCAAGCTCCAAGAGCTTGGTATGCAAGATTGGATAAATATCT
The DNA here is from genome assembly GCF_030272615.1 of Cryptomeria japonica. NCBI lineage: Eukaryota > Viridiplantae > Streptophyta > Pinopsida > Cupressales > Cupressaceae > Cryptomeria > Cryptomeria japonica. Next base: position 620,871,734 of record NC_081411.1, read on the forward strand.
TTTGAAGATTGGATTTTCTAGATATAATGCTGACAACAACTTATACTATAAAGTGACTAATGATGACATCTTGGTTATTAAATTTTTTATTGATGACATAATCTTTGGAGGAGAAGATGGATTATGTAAAGACTTTTCTATTGAAATGCAACATGAATTTGAAATGTCTATGATTGACGAGATAAAATTTTTTTTAGGATTGCAGATTTCACAGACTGATAAAGGTATATTCTTGATTCAATCCAAGTAATTGAAGGAGTTACTAAAGAAATTTGGGATGGAGAACTCTAAACCAGTAAGCACACCTATGACTACAAATGACAAATTATCACCAAGGGATGAATCTACACCTATTATTCCGACTAGGTACAAATCTATGATAGGAGGCCTACTGTATTTGACACAAACAAGACTTGATATTATGAATGCGGTATGTATTGTTTCAAGATTTCAGAGTTATCCTAGATAAAATCATGAATCAGCACTAAGAAGGATTTTCCGGTACTTACAAGGCACTACAAATCTTGGCTTATGGTATCCTAGAGATGAAAACTTTGAATTATGTGCATACATAGATGCAAATTGGGCAGGAGATGTGGATGACAGAAAAAGCACCACTGGCAGAGCATTTTTTCTTTGAAGCAGATTAATTTCTTGGTTGAGTAAGAAACAAAGTTGCACATCTTTATCAACAACAGAATCAAAATATGTTGTAGCAACAACTAACTGTACACAGGTATTATGGCTTAAGCAAATGTTGAAGGACATAAAGGTAAAATGCAAGGAATCTATAACTATCTATTGTGATAACTAGTTTCTGTGAATACTAAAGAGCAGATTGCAGATATTTTCACTAAGTCTTTGCCTAAGGAAACTTTTGAATATCTCAAAGATCATCTTGGGATCATATCCCCACCGGTAGAGACTTAGACAGTTGATATTTTTTCATCAACTGACATAATTAACAGAGGAATCTTTTACTCTGGCTTTGATGAGGAGAGCTACTTCTCAGGGGGAGTAGTTGGCATAATGAATTGGTTGCTATTTTGTATTGGCTTTGGCATTTTATGTCAAAGGATGAGAGATTGATATGGAAAAACACAAGGAAAATACATATTACTCTTAGGGGGAGAGATTGATTACTCTTTGTGTCTGAATTTTGATTTCTAGTTATGATCTCTTTTGGGAGATTATTGGTTTTTGATTTTTGGCATTTCTATTTTGGCACTTTGATACTTTTCCATCTTGTGTTGCCATCAATGCCAAAGGGGGAGATTGTTGGTATTTTGGTTATGTTGATATGGTTTTGTCATTGATGTCAACACCTATAACACTTATCAACTCTGGCACTTTGGAGGATCAACAATGTTCACCGGCAAGCGACTTTATGCACAGTCACCGGTATTTGATTGGGAATGTTATGGAAAACACTTGGTTATGTTGAAGATGTCATTTGGACACTTTGTCTTAGAGATTTTCTCATTGGCATATTCGTATTTGCATATTTGTTGTTACCGGCAAATAGGTCCAGGTTATGCACCGGAAGGCTTATTTATTTCAAATCAGCATGACATGCTTTGGAGATGATTTTGTTGTTATTGTAAATACATTAAGCTGACATGTTCAATCGGATATTGCATCGGTTATTGATTTACTTGTAATTATTTTATTGTAATATCTTTTAGAGCCGATCTACTAAAATTGGTCTTAGGTTATGGTATATATGTAAGATCTTATTTGTAAGATCAATATGCGATCAGGATAAGGAATTGTAAGAAGGTATATGCGAGAATAAGTAGAGCTATACACGTAGACATTATTTGAAGGTGAAGCAAGGTTTTTGTGAAGGCAATCATAACTACATCGATACTAAATCCAGCATATGAAGATGCTATTTTAAGTAGTACATCATTATTGGATTTAACCATCCAATTGTAGTCATTGTGACTCCTATTTGTGTTTGAGGAGTGAGCTCTAGGTGCTTGGCCTTTCTGCATGTGCAGACCCCATTTGTATACACATACTATCTGTAGTAGTATCATCTGATTGTGGGTAAGGTTTCCCATCATGGTTTTTCCCCTTACAGGGTTTCCACATATAAATATTGGTGTTATATGTTGTGGATGTTGTTTTCTTTTTGTTTCATACATTAAGCTTTACCGATACTGCAATTAACTGATAAACTGTCTACCGATATAAAGTTTGGTTTACCGGTATTAAGCATTAAGGTTGGTTAAGTTGTTTTTGGTTTGAATTTATTAGACAACTAATTCACCCCCCCTCTTAGTTGTCTTCGGAACCTAATAGTATAGACATTTGTAATCCATTAAAATATCTTACAATTTGTTCAACTTCATCATCAACATGTCCAGATTTGATATTCAACTTGTAAAATGCTTCGGTGTACTCCTTCACACTAGATTCCTTTTGTCTCAAATTCTGCAATTTTCAGAACAAATCCACTTGATAATTTGGTGGCACAAAATTTGATTTAAACTTAGCAATCATCTAATCCCATGTATTAATCTTCTCTTTACCTCTTCTTGGTCTATCAACTTGCAAATTCACCCACCAAAGAGATGCATGACCTTTCAACTAGGTACAAGCACATTTCACTTTCCTCTCTTCTACAGTTTTTTCAAAATCAAAATACTTCTCCATCTCCAAGATCCAATCCATCAACTCATTCGAATCTAACTTGCCATCATATTTCGGTGGGGTAAAATGAGGTTTAGTATTCACTCTACTCAAAAACCTCAAAAAGCTTTCCTCATCTGGATCAACTACCGATAGGTTTGCTTGTTCTGTTGGGGCTTCTTCTCCTTCATCTTAACTTACATCTTCAATATGTCAACCTTTTCTCTAGGCTGTCTCCATGGCTTCTAATTGGATTTCTATTCCTTGCAACATCTCCATCACAACAGGGTTTGCATTCCCATGCACCCCGCCATTCCTAGCTCCTCGTTTCATCATCATTCATGCTAGTCCTCTTCAACTGCCAGTAGGATCCACAATCCACCACCCTACAACATAATTTCAGGACACACAACCTCCAGAACAAAAATTCGCTCTGATACTGTTAGATTCAATGACAGTCCCAAAGACACCGAGAGGGGGTGTGAATCAGTGTCTAACTGGTTTAATGAATATTTAAACTTATTTATAACTTTACCACCCAAAATAGTATCAATAAACAAGAATTAATGCAGTAAACAAAAATAATAGAGACAACATAGAAACACACCATAACACAAGAAATTTTAATGAGGAAACCCTGTGTGGGAAAAACCTTGGTGGGATTTGTGACCCACAATATTTACTCACTGGCCAATGAATAAATACTACTTACAATAGGGGCCTACACATGCAAGAAGGCCAACAACCTAGAGCTCACTACTCAGAAGAGTCTCACTGACTACAAAATGGATAAAAAAATCCAATACAATGTACTACTCAAAATAGCATCTCTAATGCCTGGTTCAATATCGGTTTAAGCTCAGTCATTAACCAAAACCTTCACTGTTCACTATATCACCTCATATAATGATTTCTTATCCAATCAACCATATCTACTCCTTCAAAATGACCTATGAGATCTCATACTTATATGAGTCTATACAATATACCATGCCGACTTACAAAAGATAATTATATTTACAATACAATTCACATAAACAAAACTTGTCACATGTTGGTCTGAGTGCCGGTATGCTTTGTTGTCGATGAAATCTAAATGCCGGTGTAAGCGCCTGCTGGTGCCGATGTATAACCTATTGCCAGTGATCTTGTTAACCCAATATCGGTTGGTTGCCAGTTGGTTGCCATCAATGACAATATCAATTATTCTCATTAGAGTGTAGAATGCCAAAAATCTCCCCCTTTGGCATTGATGGCAACACTCATGAGAAAAATCAAAACTGTTATCCCAAAACTGAAATCCAAAAAGATGTGCTTCCCCTGAGCAAGTGATCTCCTATATACATGCATTTTTCTCTCCACTACTCCCCCTTTGACATCAATGACAAAGGATGTCATAAATAATCAAAGAGTACAAAAATGATACCTCATCTCCTGTAACTGGTTGGTTACAATCTGAAAAATGTCCACCAAGACTAGGTTCAAACTCTGCATAAACTTGTTGCTATTAGTTAGAGTTGCCTCATTTTGTTGGATCATACCAGTGAGATAGTGCATTTTCTACTCCGGTGATCATTTCCTAGGAATTGTTGCCTTAGTTAGTTTAGCTCTTAGAGTAATCAGACTATCTAACCTTGGACCAAGTTTATTCTTTAGTTCTTGGGCCTTCAGCCTTATCCTTGCTTTCTCTTTCTCAAGTTTCTCCAACTCCTCAAAAACTGCCATTTCCTGCTAAAAAACTGAGATAAGTTCAAATGACCTATCACATTGTCCGCTATGTCATCAATTTGTTTTTGTGTCTTTTTAATCTCCTCATCAATGTCCTCTATCAAACAGTGAGGTTTGCAGGCTTCTCTATACAACTCCTTATACTCCAAAATTCTAGAATTAAGTACCAATAAAAGTGTGTCCAAGTGTTTGGTACAATTCTTTATAGTGTTCTCAAAGAATGTATTTTTCTCTTTGTCAACTCTCTCCTTAATGGTATCCTCATTCACCTTTTCCAGAGTTAGAACATTATTAGCAATGAATTTGGACAATGTGTCCAATTTACCTAAAGAATTAGTAATGTGCTCTATCTGACAGTTAGGTGCAATCATTTTCAAGATAGGTAATGTGTTATCAATTTCCTTAAATGCTAAGGCATTGCAAACTGTTATCCTCTTGATAGAATCCAAAAGAACATCTGTGATGTTAGTCGGTCTGAATTCTCCTGTTGATGTGCTAGATTCTGCTATGGATTTTCTCTCAACAGATGCTTGTCCAATTACCTTCACTATTTCCTCTTTATTTCCATCAGTTGCTTCCACTTTACTTATATTTTCTATAGGTGGATCTATCACCAGTGAGGAGAGACCTCAAAGAGATCAATCTGGACCAGTCAACAAGATTAAACACAATGGAAACATAAAGATATGATGGAAGCAATGCATAACAGATTGTTCTATTGCATGAAATTTGATTACATCCAACCGGTAACAACCGGGTTACAACATAGCAACTCACAGGTGTGGTCGAATAGGTCACAACCGAGACCTTGAATCTTATGATCTATCTTCTATGCATAGTCTAGCTACTTTATTCTTTGATTGATTGTAAAATTTTTTTCCCAGTCTAATGTGTAATTACAAATATATATCAAGGATCTAGTCGGTCTGAAAGGGATCAAAACCCGAAGAACAAGACCTAACGTGCAAAATAAACAAGGTCGGCCTCCGCCAAGAGATTCCTCTGAAAAATCCAAAGGATGAAATATAGATCATGAGAAAAGGTCGGCCACATTCCAAGGAAAATAAAAATCAATGCCCAAGGCTCTACAAGCTTTAGAATAGGTTCTGGCAGATCACCAAAAAAGGTCTTAGGCAACCAGTAACAAAGGAACAATTGGTAACAATAAACTGTCATGGAAACCGATAGCGATATCTTGCCAGAAAATGATCCAAATGCGATGCAATCTGGAAGAAAGAAAGATGATAAAGTCTTCAAATAGAATCCAACTCCACAGGATCCAATGGGCCAAAACTGGGGGACACGGAAAGGAAAACTGAAATTGCAAACAAAAAATAAAACAAAAAGGAAAATGATATTGGTTGATTCAAGATTGCTATGAACCGGAGATGCTCCTGCATCATCATACATTTAACCATGTTGAGAAATGATCTATAACTAAAACTACTCCTAAATAACATAAAAATTAAAATGGTTTTGATTATTTGAGATTGTTATCGAACCAAGGATTAGGTAGCTCAATAGTTTGATGCCTATTCTAGTGTAATGAAGTCAAATTGCAAATAATAAGTGTATTAAAAAAAAAAAATAGTTCAAACTAGTGGACATATGCATTAATGAATCCTCCCATGTCATTGCAAAATCCTACTTACAAATCTACACAATCCATTCAAATTCATAGTAATTTGGTCATGGCAATTTAATTCCTTGAAAGAAAGCCTAATTAAATTATACAATCACATAAAATCTGTAATGATATACCCAAAATACCCTTGATTTATTGTTTTCATAGGAACTTGAATGTACAATTTGGAGAAGAATTTGCAAAATTTTCATTAATTGCTCATAACCTGATTGATTTTTATATAATAATTTAAACAATTATTGTCTGGAAATAGCTTGTACATTCTAGAGTCAACACTATTCTATACTAGCATGAAACACAAATTCAGAACCCTTCCAAAAGGCCTTGAAATACATTTTATATAATTAGGGAGAAATAAGCATAAAACTATATACAAGTGTTATATTTTCATTTGAAAATCAAGAGAATATACCAAAAGGCATATTTGTGAAACATAATAAAAAATTTCTCATCAAAATGAACCATTCAATTTGCATAACTCACTTGAAGAAAAGGCTTGTGGATTGATGTAGATGCTCCAATATTTTGAATTGCCCTTGGGTGATATGTAACCAATGCAACTACATGAATAAAGCACATGGTCCTATAATGCTCAAATGACAAAAGGTCCTAATCTAATGACATATTAAAATACAAATAAAGTGCATTTCATTTTCATTTCACTTCACTTCATTCTTTCTCCCAAAATGGCTTACAAGCATGAGCTAATGACATGGCAAGAATCCACAAAAAGACAAACTAAAATGCAAATCAAATTTTCATTTATCCTTCTTTATTCAGTTGCTTTGAAGAAAAACTGATTTATGCTTTCCATGTATGCTTTGCATATTCTCTACTAGCATATGTGAAAACATAAGCATTGAATGTCTTCATTCCAAATTCAGGCATTGATAATTTATCCGGATGAAAAATTAAATTGTCAATAACCCTTTCTTCATCTTCATTAATGACACTAATGATTGGAATGATCAATTTTGTAAACTTATTTCCATTTTGATTTAATTTTCACTTCTCAATCTTATTTCTCTAATGGTAGAATGGGAGATCCTTTAACTTATCAAAATGCTTCAATTTATTGACAATGAGAATGTGGAACTTCCTATGTTGTCTCAACATAAGACTGAGTAGTTTAAAGTTTCCACTAATATTTTCCAAGTGCCTCCAAAAATCTTCATCAAAGTATCTATGTTGCAGAATAATATTGAAAAGCTTTATTTTGGAAGACATATCCTTCTCCAAACATTTTTGTCTTATTTCAACTCTTCCTTGTTCAATAAATAAATTCCTTTTTCCTTCATTCTTTTCCTAGATTTCATCAACAAAAATCACTATTTATCAAGCCTATAACCATATTTTAAATCTCTGTCAAGTTCTTCCTCCCTACTTCTACTCTCAATTAATTCCTTTTGTAGTTTTCTTTCCTCATTAGAGGGCAATGGGTGATTCATTAGAGACGTAGTGCATGTGGACACATTTGATCTTTCATTTAATAAATATATTTCTATTTAATCTTAGATTTTATGCTACTATCTTTCTCATAGCTACCTATGTGAAGATAGTCGAGTGTTCTGTTAGACTAGAAGCATCAATTGGATTGGTATCCTCCATTCTATGAACCATAAGGCTTCCCATTACTTTTCCAAGATCCTCAATTACTATTGGCCTCTTATTTGGTAGATAGATTGACCAAATAGCCAGAGCATTTGCATCTAAGTCATAGGGTGATCCAAACTACAACTTTTTTGTTACTTCATCTAGTTTCAAATCAATACCTTCATTCCTTCTAATATTATCACAGGCAATGGTTGAGGATATGTCCCAACCAAGAAAGAGAATGCACCAACTTTCTTGAATATCTCCCTTCCTCATTGTGGAGTCCTTCCTTGCATATCTTTTTTCACAATCTCCCCAAATTTGGCGATTACTTACTCTCAACGGTGATCACCTTTAATTTTTTTTGAGTTTCCTCCCCTTTGATCTTATAAATTTAAATTCTCTAAATTCTAGGGTATATATGAATGTATCATCATCCATAAATTTGGCATTGGCCACAATCCTCACATCATTAGAGAGTTGGTTTGAGGACTCAAAAATGATAAACAATCTTTGTTAAGGAGGATTTGCCTCCACAATTTTGGGTTTTTGCATCACCTCTATAACATTTGGGGTTTCCCATCCAAAAATTTCATCAATAGAGAAACTTATAGCAAGAGGACCACTTATACCTTTCTTAGGTAAATTGGAGAGCAAATTTTCTGCCTTCATCAACATGATTCTAACCCTCTCCATTGGATCCTCAATCTCCATTAAAGATCCTTGATAAGAAGGATCAACCTCCTTTCTTATTTTATTTTTTTTCTAAATCCTTCTGTTGGCAAGAGACACTACACAAGTCATCTAGTGTTGTCATTGATGGCAATCCAAGTCAATGTACATATCCCCAGTGAATGATTTTCTCATACCAGAAGTCAGATTGAAGATTGGTTTAAGTCTGACAAGCCTAGAACAGAGCATCTGACAGTGTTTGGTATTTTGGTTGGTATTATGTTTCGGAATAACATTTTGTGTTATGGATCAGAGGGAAGCTAGATGGGTGTCTAGAGTACCTTATTCCATAATTTTAGCCTCTGATGATAATTGGTGTGCAAGTTAGAAGATCTGGTCTATCGGGTTTTGGTTTGACAGTGTAGAATGACCCAATAGCATGATAAATCTTTGTGTGGATTTGGTGGTGTGGTTTTAATAATTATTTTTGTGATTGAGTATGTTTAGTTGACATATGTGGTAGCATGTGTTCAATTGATTTAGTTTGCATTTGCATTTGAGTTTGGATTTTGCTGCCAGTTTGTACATGTTTGAATAAAGTATAAAATGTTCTTGAGCCTACATGTAGCCAATCTGATCTCTTGTTGTAGATATATAAGAGTGATGGTTTTGATCATTTTGAGTGTGTGAAAAGGATAAGTGATCGATTGTGTGCAGTTTCACATGTGCAGGATAGAGATTGATGCTCTAGATTATAGAAAATAAGTGAAATAGAGCAAGATAAGACATAGTATGAAAAGTGTGCTTAATATTCTTAATCAAAAAGTTATAATCAGGTATTTGTAGATTATATTCTTAGTTCATTCTCTTTAACTTAATCTATTGTAATTCATTTGTCGGTAATGAGCCTTTGTTTCTTGAGCAGTGAGCTCTAGGTAGTGTTCTTGAATGCTCCATGTGTATTCCCCAATTTTAATATTTATATACTTCTGCAGAGTATACTTATATTGTGGGTTCATCCCCACCATGCTTTTTCCCTTGATTGGATTTCCATGTATAAAATCTTGGTTTTATGGTACTGTGGTTGTTTGTTTTGTGTTCTTGCATCTTTCTTTCGATTGAATGCATTATGTGGTTGAAAGAACAATTTAATAAAGTTAAAGATTGCAAAACACTGATTCACCCCCCTTGTCAATGTTCCTTGATTCCAACACCTTCCCCAAATTTTCATTTTTCTATGCACATAGTCTTCATTAGGACAAATACTTATTAAATCCTATGGCATGTAAAACTCATGTCTATAGGCATCAACCTTGTTAGGCACCTTAAATATTCTTACAATTGCAAATGAAAACTTCTAATAGCCCATTTTTGTTTTAACAAGTTCATATCCTTCTTTGGAAGTAATCTTAAGTCACAAAAATGAGAGTACCAAGAATAAAACATCCTTTTCTATCATGCCTAAAATGAATCTTGTCAGATTCATTCATTTTACACACAATCTGAAAAATTGCTACCTTATCAAGCATTGTCCTTGGTTGTAGGTGAGGGGAACCCTCAAATCCATAGACCCTAATTATGGTACAACCATAAAAGGTTATCAATATCCCCAATTAAGGTTGATGTTTAATTGTGGATGAAGGTCCCTTGGTCTCAAAAACTCATGATTGTATCTGGCAATCTCCAATTTGTGGGTTGACCTAAACCCCTATATATTTCCTTAATAAATAATTCTTTAAAATAAAGGTAATGTGCTTGAGGGTAGCCATTGTCTCAAATGTATGTGCATTCCTAGACTGGGAGTATATTTCCTTATTTTCGCAAATGTCTCTATCTGAGTGGAGCCTACCAAATTCCCAATTGCATTCCCCTATATAGAAAAATATGGCACATCAAAGAATACCCTTTAAAATGGATAATATAATTGTCCTTCACATTAGCTAATGTCTTGTTTATCCTATCCTCCAAATATGATGCTTAATTAAAAAGCTTTCTATTTTCATAACTCTACACAAATACAATCAACATGATGAGGTTGATTGACATAAACATTGAAGCATCAAATCCAAGCACTTGATAGACTACAAAATACTCCTCAAATAGGTCATAACTAGAAGGTGGTTGGTCTCCAATTGCAAAATTTTGAAATGCTTTTCATCCACTTTTGGTCTATGAATAGGGAACCACTTGAGTTTATAATCATAATCCAAAATTTCATACTCCCTAGAAAAAGACCATAAATCAATAGGCATTTACATGTTGAAATCAAGCATAAAGATTGTGCAAATGTATTTTCTTGTCAATTCAATCACTGAAATTCCATCCCCTGTATAAATTGTCTTTTTCTTGAGTGCACATTTTCTCACTGTTGATTCTAAAATTTTACTTCTAGATAACAACCTTATGGGAAGTTCAGTGATTGGGGAACCAAATGCGATTCATTGAATGACCTTCGAGATTTTAGAAGATGACTCTTGAAAACAAGAGGGGGAAAGAAAAGGGAAGGATTAAATATTCCAACAACAATTTAAATCTAAATCAATATTGCTAGAACTTATAATGATCTGAAGTATTAGTTGAAATCTAGAAATATATCATCTCATAATAGAGGCACCTAACAACATATTGTTTTCTAAATAACACAAATAGTTTTAAGCATTTAAGGTCACTCGAACACATCATGCAATATTCATATCCTTTTGTGAAATATGATTATTAAGGTCGAAGAGAGTAACATATATCTTACTGACTCAATATTTCCTATTGATTTCCCAAAAAAGAATGATATAGCATCCATTTATTCAATATAAGAAAATGAAGGAGTAGAAGAACATGATTCAATCAATATATATTCAAAATAGACACTATAAGGGCTATGCATTATTATAGCAATTCATCAAACTCAATTGCACAAAATTTTAGACATTTTCTTAGATTGAAACTCACAACAAAGGCAACCAATGACATGGTCTGATATGCTTCTCTCATTCATTCATGAAATAAAACTTAAGTCTAAGTAATAGCTACTGCTATTATTGCTAAGGAAATCAACCATTTTTTCCAACTCCATAATTTTTTTAATTTGAAGCCCATGAGGCTATTTAAAAGGGATTCCCTCAAGGAATCTATCAAAAGCCTAACAAAAAAGATTCCATATGATAGATCATCATGATGATCAGAGAAACCGTTTCTATAAATGATTCAAATATCATCATTAGCTCGTTACTTCTTAATACAAAACTCTCCAGCAAATCCCTCAAATTTTAGCTATAACATAAAAGATGTGGGGCATAAAAACATGGGCTCATACCCTTTTGATAGGTGGCACAATCAATCTTCCTTGGGAATAAACCTCTCCAGCTTTCTTTTGAAGAGTAAAATTTATTTAGGTTAATAGAGCCAGAGCCTAGGACTTAACTTGGACACTTGGCAGGATGGTAGGATTCAATCATCTTCTTTCCTTGAAAACCTCTAGAAACCACATGGAAGCTGTTAGCACATATTTTTACAAAATATTTTGTGCTATATATAGATTCCCTTCTTCTTATCATTCAAGCATTTAATATAGGTGTTTTATATGAAGGAGCATCTTGAAGAAAATGGTGTTGTCCAAAGATTAACTAGCTTCGCCAAGACCCCAAAACTTGCGCATATGGAACGGTGGAAAAGGCTTTGGAGACTCTCAAGTGTGCTGCGCTAGAAGAGGGAAAGCCATTATCCAACATTGTTTGTGGGATAGGATCTTTTCATATTTAAACCCCAGGAAGCTCGCATTATAACTATCGAAAGACAAATGGCTTTTGACAAAGTGCTAGCTCAGTGCCAGTGCGCCCCCCACATGCGTGCGCATCTCAAAGTGCCTAAATTTTATAGTAAAAAGGCAAGTTAATGACTGAGAATGTTGGGTGGATTGGACAACAGACCAAGAAGATCCGATGACCATCGCTATATCACAAGGCAGAGATGCACGTTGGTTTATCCCCACGGCTTGGCAACTAAGCATGTGCTAAAAACAATGATTAACGAGCATACAAGTTCAGATGGATCAACGGAGATTGGGGAAGATCTAACGGCGGTCTCTATACCGTGATATAAACTTGCACGACCCATATCCCCCGTCACATAGCGACTGTCGAGGTGGTGGGTAGGTGGATCTGTTGGCAAACCAAACGTTGACACATGACGACTAACTAGTGGGGCCTACTAGAAGGAAGCAGTTCAGAGGAACTAAAGAGCAACAAGAAAAAGACTCATTCTAAAGGTGAGTCCAGGCCATACTGAGGTGTCAGAACATGGATCCCAGAGCCAATCAAGGGGTGCCACATGGCAGTTAAAGAAAATGGTTAAAGTAAAATGGTGGGTTTGGCGGTGTTGAGTTTATCAAACAAACCCTGGCCACGATGAATCTCAAAATAGACTCGTCGAAAGAAATAGTTTCATCGACATGAGGTTCATCAAAGAAATGTTAAATTTTGGGATAGAACCAAAAAAATTACACTGATGGACCAAAGCAGCCTGAAAAGGAGAGTAAAGTGTGGGAGGACTCATCCGGATAGCGAAGACACATTTCTAAACTTATGTTGATGCCCAATGGGCAGAATGCCACAGAGGGCAGATCTATCGGGGTAACTTCTAGCATTGAAATAGAGTGAGATGAGTTATTCTGATACTCGATGAGGAAGTTAAGGTGGTTGCGAAGAAGGAGATTTCATCGTGAAGACTTATGTCGATACAGCCAAAGTGGCACTGAGGAATGTACAAGCGGAAGAAGTCACGGGAATGCTTGCGATATCAGTTTGTGAACTTAGTTGTTTGTCATGTTGTAATTACATGTCTTCAGTTGCAAATTGGGTAGTCATTAGGAATAGACGCATTGTTTTGAAGCTTGTTCGCATACCTTCAGTTATGTATATAACAGGATACCAAAACCGATGAAAGGAGATAGCTTTTGAGATGGCTGGTGAGGGTTGTAGTATTATGTACTAGAGAAGTCTATGGGAAGAAGAAGTATCTGTTGATGCAAATTTATTGTAATGGAGTATCTTCAAGTGTAGCTTTTGTATGCAATACCAATTCAAAGATTTATACAAGGTTCGTTGTTTTCTATCCAAAATATTGTATGCTTTCTGTGTTGATAAATTAATTCTGTCCTCTTGATAAACCTACCTTTTTGGGCTTGCTTTGATGTGCCATCACATGATGTTGCACTAAATATGGAATTGGTTTTTCATTATTTATGTAACACATACTGAAACCTTCACAGTGATAGTTAATACTGTCTCTTGAGTTGATCGAATTGGTTGTCCACAAAGTAACATATATATCCTTGGATAGAGGCATTGGTCTGTTATTTATCTTCTATGGGTTGGGATTGTTATGCATAAGGTCCTTATCAGAGAAAAAATCTTTTGAATCCTATATGAATTGATCTATACGTGATTTCAGCAAGTCTTAAGAGAAATCATTTTTCATAATACACTTTAATTCATTTTCTTTTATCAACATTCAAGAAGCATTCAAATAAAAGCACATAATAAGGTATAGTAGCAGGAAACTTTTGCCATTCTTGTAGAAGGTTGTCTTAATAAAACTTTAAATCCACTTTAAATAACTTGTTAGTGCTTGAGAGAGAAAGGTATACCCACCTAGGTTCAGTGGAGCCTTAAGTGCAGAGGGATTTGGTCTTTGACCATCCCTGTTCGTTGGCCAAGGCTAGTTGGATCAGTTAAGGGATTGACAAATCCTTAAGTTTTCCAATCTGTGGTTTTGGGTACCAACAGATTGGCAACTCTGCTAGGGAGAGATCACATGAAGTTTTCAGAATCTTTGGTAGTTTATTTCAGACTCTACTGGAGGAGAGATCCCAGAAGATCAGTTAAGTTGGTAATATTTCCTCTTAGGAGGTGGTGACTCTACTATTCCATACATGAATAATAATTGGTATGTTGAGAAAATAAGAGAAACCCCTAGGAATTTGTCAATAAGATTTATGCAGAGGAGGAGGTCTCTACACAAGGGACAAGAAGATTTTGTTTACTTGAGTCCCAACAAAAGGAACAAAGAGAAGAAATCAAACATGGCATTTGAAGGTTTTAAGAGATTTCCTAGTAGAGAGGAAGGTTCCTCATCTGGTAATAAGTCTGAAAATCTGGAGGAAAATCTATTTTATGTCTTAAATGCAAAAGATAATAATAGTGGTCATGATGAGGTCTTGACTGAGGAGGACAAGCAACTGGATGAAATCATACTTAAAATGGCCGATTTAAATAGAGATGAATCCAAGATGGCAAAAGATCTTAAGAGACAACCGGATTCGGTGTTGCAAAAACTAGGAATAAATAGAGATACAATTCAAAGCCCTAGGCCAAAAGAAATAGAAGACAAAAGTAAAGGTGAAGGAAATAGGCCAGCAATTCCTAAATATAGTCCCCATCATATGAGAATAATAGAGCAGCCTTTTGTAACTTATGATAACCTATTATTAAATGGAACTAGAAGATGGAGGGATGTGCATAGGGATCAAAGTGAAGAAAGGCAGGAGGATGGAAGAAGGAACGAAAATGGGGGAAATAATGGGAACTAGAATAACACAAATAGGGGTAACCATATAGGAAGTAATGGGTATGGAAGCAATCAAAATGATGGACATAATAGAGGTAGCAATGGCAATTATGAAAATGGCAATGGTGGAGATAGGAACAACAATAATGACAATGGATGTAATGATGGAAATAATGGCAATAATAATGGTGGTGGAAACAATGGGAACAATGGTAATTATGGCAGCAATGGTGGATTCAATAGAGGAAGTATGAAAAATCAAGGAAACCATCATGTCGGTAGATGGCCTATGATCATTGAAAGATACATACAGTTGGATTTCACTGGCATTGTTGGTTATCCAAATCAGATCACTAGTGATTTAAGATCAACATCCCCAAATTCTCAGGAAATGGAACTGATTCAACAAAACAACATGCAGTTAATGTAAAAAATATCATTGAAGAATTTGAGTTTCCTCATGAGGATGTATTCATGAAGTTGTTTGTTCAATCTTTGACATAAGATGTAGGGGAATGGTATAGGAACCTTCTTGATGGATGTATCTGTAGTTGGGATGAGTTTGTAACATTGTTCTTGGAAGAATTTGGATATCACAATGATCCTTCATTTGCATCCCATGAATTAACAAGTATAAAGAAAAATCAGAATGAATCAGTTGTTGAGTTTAATAAACTATCTAATAAAGTGTTAAATAGAATGCCCAGAGATGTTAGACCTGTTGATTCTTTTCTTATTAACTTTTATTTGAGTGCTTTTGAAAGCAAAACCCATTATGAGATTTTGTCTCATAGACCTGATACTCTACAACAAGCATTCAAGATTGCTGCTACTATTGAGAATAATAGGAAAGTTGCTAGGAAAATTTCCAAAAGAGATAATCCAAAGTTATACAATCCTAAGGTTCCCAAGAAAGATGACCTTACTCAGATCATGGACATGCTTAAGGACATAAAAGGTAAATAAAATCTTAATGAAAATCCACCATACAGAAATAATAAGCAAATGAATTTCACTAGGCTCAGACTCCATGATATATCGTATAACACCAACTGGAAGGATGGGAAGCCAGTAAAACCAAATCCAAGTAAAGAAACTCCAGATCCAATAAAGAGAGCAAATAACTTTGTAGGATATTTTCCATGGTGTGAGGTCTGCAATCTTCCCCATGATGAAAATCAATGCATGATTGCACAGGGTCTGACGGAGGATTGGCATCAAGAAGAGGAATGTGAGCCTACAGTTAATGTTCTGTCATCAGATCCTATGTGGGGGTAGAGATGAGGATTCATCTGAGGAAGAGAAACATTTAGACATGCAAAGGATGAGAAACCATTAGCAGTATGGCATACAACAAGTTTTTCTGATGATGATGAAGATACCCCTCCCTTTAGAAAATTGTTTCAAGAGGAAGCAGTGCCTTCTTTAAGAAACTTGACTGAAGAGGAGAAGAGAGCATTCATAGTGGCTATTGTTGCCCAGGCCAAGAGTAATTACCAGCTGAGAAATGGAATAGTGAATCTTGAATAGGGGAGGCCTACAGGAATATTCACAAAAGTCTCAAAACAAAGCGTGAACAAGGAGGCAAATGACAAAAGAGGAAAAGAGGCTCCAAGTGAACTAGTAAAGCAAATTGATGCCTCAAAGTTGGTCAAGCCTATGGAGAAAAAACAAATCAGTAAGCCTCCTTCAAACTATGGAACTTTTATGTCTCAAGGATTGTCTCGAGTAAAAATATCTATGCCTTTGCTTGAAGTGATGAAATTTCCAAATTACAAGAATGAGACTTTGAAAATCATATCAAATGTGGGTGATGCCAATAAAGAAAATCCAAAATCAAAAGAAGATCCTCCTGTGGTATATTTAGGCACGTCCATTACCAAAAAATTCGTGCATGTGGATCCTTTTTATTCAACACTGCTTATAAATAATAAGATGGTAAGAAACTGCATGATAGACTCAGGAGCAACAATAAATATTATGCCAGAGGATGTCATGAAAGAGCTGGGAATGAAGGTAGATACCCCTTATGGAAAATACTATGCAATGGATAATAGGTCAGTCCCAGTGGTCGGAATCATGAAGGATATTGAGTTCAGGTTTCCAGCTTGTCCAGACACTACCTATAAAACAAATGTAACAGTTGTGCAAGTTCCTGTGAACTATGGATTGTTGCTATCCAGATAGTGGTCGAACTTGGTAGGTGGATATGTACAATTAGATCTATCATATGCTACCATCCTGGTCAAAGGAGCAAAGGTAAGAATCAACAGAGAACCAAGATCTCCCTACCTCATAGAGGAAGTTGATCCAGATCAAGTAACTTGCTTTTGCCATTTCAACATGGACAACTTTCAAGTAAGTATTTCTAAATCTTTAGATGTTGAAAAAATTGCAGAGGTTGTTGAACACAATGAAAGTTTAATTTGGAAATTGTATTTTGATGGTGTTTGCAGTAAATATGGAAATGGAGTAGGAGTTGTGTTTATTTCACCTAGTGGAAAATCTTTTAAATACTCTTTCTCATTGGCTTTTGAATGTACTAATAATATTGTTGAATATGAAGCTCTCTTATTAGGACTTAAATTAGCAAACAGGCATAGCATTAAGTTACTAACAGTTTATGGTGATTCAGAATTAGTTGTTTTACAAGTTAGAGGCAAATTTGCTGCAAAAAATACAAAATTAAGAAGTTATAGGAATGAGGTTTGGGATTATATTGAACTTTTTGATGTTTTTTCCATTAATTGGACTAAAAGGTTCAGTAATATTTTGCGGACTTTATGGCTAACTTGGCAGTTAAACATAATGATATCCCTTTTGATGATATTACACAAGTTGAAATTAAAACAAGTCCATTTGTTCCTGATAATGTTAAGAGTTGGCAAGTATTTGATGATGACAGGGATCTGCTAAGATGTCTCTTTTGTGAAGATTAGTATGCAAACTAGCAGATTGATTTGAATGGACTTGTAGAAGATAAGGATGGCACAAAAATAGTTCCTGGGTAGGAGGTGTTGCAGCTGAAGATAAACAAAATCCTAAAGGGATTGGTAGAACTAGAAAGAATGTTTGATGATAAAGACATGACTAGTTTTAGACCTAGTTCAAGAGGGTGTGAAGGTGTTAAAAAATTAAACTTGGTAAGTGAGAGCAATTTGAGAGAAGTGTATATTGGAAAAATCTCACACCAAAGATTAGGAAAACATTGATAAATTTATTGAGAAAGTATAGGCATGTCTTTGCCTAGTCATATGATGACCTTAAAGCATATAGAGAAGACATTTTTCAGCATGAGGTACCATTAAAACTGGATGCTAAACCCTTCAGGCAAAAACAAAGGCCTATAAACCCTACCTTGGCTCCTAAGATGAAAGAGGAGTTAATGAAAATGAGAAGTTCAGGGATTATTGAGCCTATAAGGCACTCAACCTAGGTGTCGAATTTAGTATCAGTACGAAAGAAAAATGGTGATATTAGGTTATGTGTAGATTTCAAAAATCTAAATGTTTCATCTTTGAAGGATACCTATACGCTGCCTAACATGGAAGCTCTGTTGCAAAAAGTTATAGGAAATGAATTATTGTCTATGATGGATGGGTTTTCAGACTATAACCAAGTTAAGGTCAAGGAGTCAGAGAAATACAAGACAACCTTTACTACACCATGGGGGACTTATGTATATGCAAGGATTCCTTTTGGGTTAAGAAATGTAGGAGCTACATTCCAGAAGGCTATGGATATAGCCTTTGAAGGGTTAATTGATCATATTTTAGCAGTGTACCAAGATGACATGACTTCTTATTCTAAAAATGTACAAAATCATTGTAATGACTTAGAATTTTTTTTTATTAGAGCATTAGAATATGGCATATCTTTGAATCCTAAAAAATGTCACTGTGGGGTTACTGAAAAAATATTGTTAGGCCATATTACTTCAAAAGATGGTGTAAGAATTGATCCAGAAAGGATTGCTGCTATTGATAAATTCAAATCCCAGAAATAGTTAAAGCAATTCAATCTTTTTTCAGTCAGATTAACTTTGTAAGAATATTTGTTTCAAACTTCTTTGAAATCATGAAGCCTATTGCTAAGATGTTGAAAAAGGGTGCTGAAATAAAATGGACTAATGAGGCTCTTGAAGCTTTTGTAAATATCAAAAGAGCCATCAAAGAAGCCCCCGTATTAAAATCGCCTGATTTTTCTAAACCCTTCCAAGTATTTTCATTTGCTTCATTCCATACTGTCATGCCTGTGAAGTGTATAGTTGTTCCTGCAACACAAAACACTCAATAGATCATTATAAGCATGGATAGAAAATAAAGCAAAGAAAGATAAACCATAGCTAATCGATCTATCGCCTCCTAGTAAATGTGAGTATGAATTTTGCTCTCAGATCTGGTTAGGCAAATTCCAGTGACTTGACTACACTTAAATGGAGGATTTAAATGATAATGATGATGCATTTAAGCTAGAAATGATGAGATTAAGCTATATGATAAGCAAATTAAGCTAGAAATAAGCTAGATTTAAGCTAAAAATTGATCATGATAACAATGATAAAATGCTCTACTAAGATTGCATATGCCTATAGTAACAATGCTTGAATGCAAATGAGATGGGATTCAGGATCCTTTGAACTCCAAAATGGGGTTTATTTATAGGATTTCCAGGGCTAGGGGTGAGGTGGCAGGAATCAACGGTCAAGATTAAGTCTAAAGATATCAATGGTTAAATTGGAGGAGGTTGGCAAAGAGGTTGTTTTAAAGGGGACAATGTCATCTCCATGGTGAAAAGTGTCAAGAAGCTTCTAGAAAGGTTGGATGAAAGGGAACATTTGTCATCTCTATGGTGACAAGTGTCAAGAGGCTTCTAGAAGAGGTTAGATGAAAGGGAACACTTAGTGACAAGTGTCACAAAGATTTTCTCATGAGAGGGAAAAGTGTCCAAGGAAAGGGGACATGGTGGTTAGGATGTGCAAGCTAGGATGGATTTAATTTAACCCAAGGTTAGATGGAATGGGTTATGTCTAGAAGGCATTAGGTTAGGTGGTTAGAAGTTAGGAGAATTTGAATTTAAAAATTCAAATAATAGGAAAAGGCTAATTAATCTCAACAACTCATAAATTGATTTGTTTTAATTAATTAGGGGATTTAGAAGAAATGAATTTGATGGAGGGAATTAATTAATTTAAATTAATTAATTAAAGGGGATTATTGAAATGAACCTATTAAATAAATCCTTAGATTTATTAAGAAGTAGATGAAAGGGGAAAATTTAATCAAATTGCTTAGTGAATTCAATTAAATTAGGAAGGGGGATTAATTAAATAATTGCTTATTTAATTAATTATCTTTAGACCATTTTTAGGTGTATACATTTTGCCCCTCTTTGAAGCGAGGTGTGATGACACATTGATTCAAAGAATAATCTCATTTTGATGATGATATTGGTTCGATAGGATGCCCTAGCTATTGCTTGATAGATTGCGATACGATGATGCCCCCTTGGGAGATCAATTGAGATAATTGATCTTTGGAGTTTTTGGATCTTTGCAAAATTGATTTTTTGATAGATTATGATTTGATGTCTGCAACTATGGTTGATGAAAGTGCGAGTTCTTTGATCACGGTGATGTGGTTCTTGATGATTGATAAGGTTTGATTGATTAGATTGATAAGATCGAGATTCAATCTGGTTTCAGGATTGACACCTCCTGTATAAGACAAAGATGATCGAAGCATCTGGTTTCAGGAATGATATATCCTGTATAAGACATGATCATAACGTCTGGTTTCAGGAAAGATACATCCTGTATAAGACATGAGGGAATTGATTTAGATGCGATTGATTGATATAATTGATAAGATTGATTGGATAAAGAACTGATAGTTTGTTGATATCAAGTTGTAGAAAGCTTTAGATATGTTGATGTTGATTCTGATGAGAGGGATAGCATAATGATTTCGCTAGGTCGATATTGGCATTATGTGAACCGGTATGAGGACATAATGACATTGTATGTTGTCATTGATGTCAATATGCTGAAGAAGTGAGAACCGACATATGAGAGAATCGGTAGAACACTGTGAACTGACATTTGTGCCAAAGTGAAGTGGTGTGTTTGTTCATGATGAACCGTCATATAGTTATGTGAACCAGCTCATGGAAGTATTGGATGACTACCGGTTGGTAGTCTCAACTTTAGGGTTTTTGGTTTAAGTACTTCAAGCCTGTGTGGCTTAACCAGTGACTTTGTGTGATGACTTAGCATGGTAACAAAGAACAGATCATGTTGCCACGTAAGCCTTGTGTGCGTGAAGGATCTTGCATGAAGGATATTGTTCCTATCTACCTCAGTAATGTGAGAAGTTTGTAAAATGGTGATAACGTGTGATGGGTTATCAGCCGCCATAAAATCGGTGGAAATGGATGATGGAGAATGTCTTGAGATTGGATCAAGAACTGCTGCATTTAATACAGTGTGCTCACCGATCAGGATTGAACCGTTTGAATTTCTTAACCTAACAGGTTTAGGGTTTAGGGTTTATGCTACCGACCTATCTATTTTCCTATAAGGTCGATGTTGTGTCTCTTTCTGAGGTTGTTGGCAAAAGTTGTGTGTGTGTATCCAAGAGAAGGGATACATGATTCTTGCCAGACCCGAAGGAGAGAAGTGATAGCTATAGAGTGCAAGTGTAGAAGGTGAAGAGGAGCTCAAGCAGATCTACATTGACATTGAGGGTTGTTACTAGATCATTGTAATACCTATTGATCTCTAACTACCTCAACAGTTGGAAAATCCCTTAAGAGGGTAGCCTTAACCGGCTTGCTGTAAATCCTTTAATAGGGTAATTCAAAGCTATTAAGTTCAAAATCCTTTAGCTATTGAGTTCTTGAAATCCTCTAACAAGGTAACCTTTAACAGGGTTTAACCCTTAATCAGGTATTCTAGCCATCCCTTAACCGGGTGATCCCTAACAGGATCGGTTTCTAGTAGAACCTATTGTAATGTCTCTAACTAGACAAGGCTCCTAACAGAACAAACTTCTAAAGAGTTCAAAAATAGTTTGTGGGTATTCATCCCCACCGTGGTTTTTCCCAGTTGGGTTTCCACATGAAAAATATGTGTGTCATGTGTGATGCTTTTATCTTGTGATGCTTTCCTATTGTCTATCAATCATATGATGGTTCTGTGTTTTATGTCTGTCAATAAAACATGTTGAACTAACTGTTATTATGATCTGATGATAGATTACCTATTTATGCATAAGGGTGAAATGGTAGTGTAGTCTTGAGCTGAGTGAAAAGCTAAGTGAGTAACTAGTTAATGCTTGTCTCAGTCATTCTTAGCTTTACTGGTTGCACTCTGTTTCAAACCGATGTCACTGTTTGCTAGTCATTTGAAGTGTTTGTTGTCAAACCAGTTTAGGACTGTATTTTTGTCTGTACTGATTCACCCCCCCCTCTCAGTACCAGGTTAGTACTATGCGTTCATCATTGAGTTATCAATTGGTATCAGAGCATCCTCCAGGTCCTTTGTGCTATAAGCTTAACCGCTTGAGGTAAAGATCCTAGTCTAATGATGAAGAGGGAAGGTCCAAAGTTTAATAGAGAAAATTTCAGTATATGGAAAGACAGAATGAAGATATACATCAGAAGCATGGGTGCTCAACACTGGAGCTATGTTGAGACTACCTATGTTGTTCCTACTGGTACCCTTACCGATGACCAAAATAGAGAGATGCAGGAGAATGGGCAAGTCATGGAAGCCCTAATTAGTAGTTTATCTGACATTGAGTTTATTGATGTTTAGGATAAGGTAAATCCCAAAGAGGTATGGGATACTCTTGAAAATATCTATGGCGGTGATGAGCATGTAAAATAGGCTAAGGAAGAAAGCCTTAGAGGGAAGTTTGAAGATATGTGGATGGTTGAAGGTGAGACCATTCAATAATATGGAATAAGAATCAAAACAATTGTTGGATATATCAAGAGTGCAGGTGGTAAAATAGAAGATTCCACTATGGTAAGAAAAGTCCTGAGATCCCTATTGTTGATCTATGCAATAAGGGTTGCTACTATTCAAGAGCTAAGATCAATAGACAAGACTAAGGTATCCCTAGACTCCATCATTGCAAAGTTGACAGCCTATGAGCTAAATAGTTTTACTGGCAGTGTTCAAAAGACTGAATCAACTTTTAAAGCTTCTGCAGTACCATCCAGAAAAGGAAAAGAAGCTAGCACTAGTGGTGAACCAAGACAGGGCAGAGAAATGGATGATGAGGAGATTCTAATGGCATTTGTAGCTCTCCTTTCTAGGAAACTTCCTAAAGGAACCGACAAATACAAAGGTAAGCTACCTTCAAAATGTTTTTCTTGTAATCGGATAGGAAATATTGTTGTAAACTATCCTAATGGCAACAACAAGGACAAACCAGAAAGGTTCAAGAAATTCAAAGGAGGAAATCAGAGAAACTATTTTGTGGCAGTTGATGAAGGTGTCACAGATGAAGAATCAAAGGATGAAGAAAATGAAGATATTGTGTTTGTTGCTGTCAAGGAAGATGTGTTAGACAAGAAGGCTCTTGTCTCTCGGTTTGACAATTCCAATGAGTGAATCATTGACAGTGGCTGTTCTCACCATATGACTGGTGACCAGAGCAAGTTTCTATCCTTGGAGGAGTATGATGGTGGTGTGGTTTGCTTTGGCAATGATGCACCATGCATGGTCAAAGGTAGAGGGTCCATCTCTCTAAATGGAAAGAGTAGTGTTGACAATGTGTATTGGGTTGATGGTCTTAGACACAACCTTCTGAGTGTTGCCCAACTAAATGACAGTGGCCTCACTCTGGAATTCAAGAATGGTGAATTAGTGGCCACCGACATGTAGACCAAAGGTAACCTATTTTAGCTAAATGCAAATATAAGTACATGTCTTATGGCTAAATTTGATGATAGCTGGATATGGCATAGGAGACTCTACCATGTAAACTTTGATAACATTGTGAAGGCTAGTAAGATCAAGGCAGTTAGAGGGTTGCCGGTGCTAAGCAAACCAGATAATACCTTGTGCATTGAGTGTCAATTGGGGAAAATGTCTTCCTCAACCTTTAAAGGTAAATCTTTCACTGCTGATAACTTGCTTGACCTTGTGCATTGAGTGTCAATTGGGGAAAATGTCTTCCTCAACCTTTAAAGGTAAATCTTTCACTGCTGACAACTTGCTTGACCTTGTGCATACTGATTTGTGTGGTCCTATGAAAACTAGAAGTGTGCAGGGTGATAGGAACTTCATTATTCTCACTGATGACTGCTCAAGAATGATGTGGGTCACATTCTTGAAAGACAAGTCTGAATCCTTTGTAAAGTTCAAAGCTTTCAGAGCATTAGTGGAGAAAGAAAGTGGTAAAAGGATCAAGTGCCTGAGAACTGATCAAGGAGGGGAATTCACTTCCGGTGAATTCAACAAGTACTGTGAAGAACATGGCATCAAGAGGCAATTGTCTGCCCCTCGGACTCCGCAGTAGAATGGCCTAGCAAAGAGGAATAACCAGACTATGGTTGAAGCAACTAGAACCATGTTGATTCAAGGAAAGGTAGCTCACACCTTTTGGAGAGAAGCGGTGAGCACTGCAGTCTACACAATGAACCGGGTACTCATCAAGAAAGGTAAGGATAAAACTCCTTATGAATATTGGACCAGTAAGACACTTGTGGTTAGCTACTTTAGAGTGTTTGGTAGAAAATGTTACATCAAGAGTGAACACCAGAGCAAATTTGATGCGAAATGTGATGAGGGAATATTCCTAGGATATTCCACCAAGAGAAAATCTCTCAAGTGTTTCAACAATAGGACTCAAAGAATTATGGAAAGCATCAATGTAAGAGTTGATGAAACCTCTAAGAAAACTGAGGAAACTGACAGTGAGAAAGTGATAAATGAACTGGTTGCAACCTTCTGGGAATTGGTTGACAGCCAACCGAGTACCAGTAACAATGTTCCTACACCGACAAATGTAGATGCTGATACTGATGGAGATGAGGATGAAGAAGAAAAGTAAGAGGAATCTATCAAGACCATTCCTCAGTATGTCAAGCTGAATCATGATCCTAAGCAGATCATAGGAGATAAGGATGCAGGAATCCTTACAAGAAGAAAGGTCTGAGAAAACTCATGTATGATCTCTGAATTTGAGCCTAAATCATTCAAAGAGGCACATAAGGATGAAGATTGGATCAAGGCAATGGAAGAGGAACTTGACCAGATAGAGAAAAATGGTACATGGTCTTTGGTACCCAAACCGAAGCACAAAAATGTCATTGGTACTAAATGGGTTTTCAGAAATAAGCTAGATGAGGATGGCATAGTGATTAGGAACAAAGCCAGATAAGTGTGCAAAGGATATGCTCAAGAAGAAGGAGAAGCCTATGGTGAAACCTTTGCTCCCATAGCCAGATTGGAAGGAGTCTGTATGCTTCTTGCATATGCAGCTTTTAAAGGTCTCAAAGTATATCAAATGGATGTAAAATCTGCAATCCTAAATGGTGTACTTGAAGAGGAGGTGTATATTGAGCAACCAGATGGGTTTGCCCTATCTAAAGATAGTAACATGGTATGTAGGATACATAAAGCCTTATATGGACTAAAGCAGGCACCTAGAGCATGGTATGAACGTCTGCATTCCCATCTTGTGAAGATTGGATTTGAGAGAACAAGTGAAGATAGTAATATCTACTTGAAGTTTGAAGGAGATCAGATTCTGATCTGTGAGGTATTTGTTGATGACATTATCTTTGGTGGAGATGACAAGATGAGTCATGAGTTTGCAGATGAGATGAAGAAAGAATTTGAAATGTCACTCATAGGGGAGATTAAATTCTTCATTGGACTGCAGATCCAGCAGATGAAGGATGGAATCTTTATCACTCAGTCCAAGTATGTCAAAGAGGTGTTAAAGACCTTTGACATGGAAGATAGCAAACCAGTTGGTACTCCGATGGTGACCAATTGTAAACTATCTAAAGAAGATGACTCAGAATTGGTTGATGAGAAGGAATACCGATCAATGATTGGTAAGTTGCATTATGTAGTGCATAGCAGATCGGATGTTGCACATGCAGTTGGCATTACTGCAAGATTCCAGAAAAGCCCAAGAGAATCTCACTTGGTTGCAGTCAAGCGGATTCTTAGGTATCTAAAGGGAACTGTTGACTATGGATTATGGTACCCTTATAGCAAGGAATTCAACTTGAAAGTATACACAGATGTTGATTAGGCAGGCAATATAGATGACCGAAAAAGCACAATAGGTGGTGCATTCTTTCTTGGTGGTAGACTGGTCTCATGGATGAGTAAGAAGAAGAGTTGTATCTCTCAATCTACAATGGAAGTAGAGTATATTGCAGCTTTCATGAACTGCACTCAGACAATTTGGATGAAGCATGTATATTATGGCTTCAAAGTTCTTGTATCTGAACCAGTAAGTATATTTTGTGACAATACTAGTGCAATTAATATCTCCAAGAATCCGGTTTTACATTCTAGAACCAAGCACTTTGAGCTTAAGTATCATTTCTTGAGGGAAAAGGTTCAGAATAAAGAGATTGCATTGGAACATGCTTCCAGTCAGGAGCAGTTAGCAGACATATTCACCAAGCCTCTCCCAAAGGTTACATTTATGTACTTAAGAGGTGAATTAGGGGTGTTGCCCCTTCAGGAGGTAAACTAAAGGTATATGCTCCACATCAGTCAAGTATTGCATAGTCAAATTTTTCTTCAGGATTGATGTGTTGAAGGATGCTACTCCTCAGGGGGAGCAGCATAATGGAACAGGGAATCTTGTGCCTCCACTTTTGCACTGTTGTCAAAGGGGGAGAAGATGTGAAGCGGAGAAGATATCTTTGTTTATTGCCATCAATGCCAAAGGGGGAGATTGTTGGCATTATGTGAACTGGTATGAGGACATAATGACATTGTATGTTGTCATTGATGTCAATATGTTGAAGAAGTGAGAACCGACATATGAGAGAACCGGTAGAACATTGTGAACCGACATTTGTGCCAAAGTGAAGCGGTGTGTTTGTTCATGATGAACCATCATATAGTTATGTGAACCGGCTCATGGAAGTATTGTATGACTACCAGTTGGTAGTCTCAACTTCAAGGTTTCTGGTTTAAGTACTTCAAGCCTATGGCTCAACCAGTGACTTTGTGTGATGAGTTAGCATGGTAACAAAGAATAGATCGTGTTTCCATGTAAGCTTTGTGCGCGTGAAGGATCTTGCATGAAGGAGATTGTTCCTATCTACCTCAGGAATGTGAAAAGTCTGTAAAACGGTGATAACATGTGATGGGTTATCAACCACCATAAAATCGGTGCAAATGGATGATGGAGAATGTCTTGAGATTGGATCAAGAATTGTTGCATTTAATACAGTGTGCTCAATGGTCAGGATTGAACCGTTTGAATTCCTTAACCTAACAGGTTTAGGGTTTAGGGTTTATGCTACCAACCTATCTGTTTTCCTATAAGGTCAATGTTGTGTCTCTTTCTGAGGTTGTTGGTAAAAGTTGTGTGTGTGTCCAAGAGAAGGGATACGTGATTCTTGCCAGACCCAAAGGAGAGAAGTGATACCTGCAGAGTATAAGTGCAGAAGGTGAAGAGTAGCTCGAGCGGATTTGCATTGGCATTGAGTGTTGTTACCAGATCATTGTAATACCTATTGATCTCTAACCACCTCAATAGTTGGAAAATCCCTTAACAGGGTAGCCTTAACCGGCTTGCTGTAAATCCTTTAACAAGGTAATTCAAAGCTAATGAGTTCAAAATCCTTTAGCTATTGAGTTCTTGAAATCCTCTAACAAGGTAACCTTTAACAGGGTTTAACCCTTACCAGGTATTCTAGCCATCCCTTAACCGGGTGATCCCTAACAAGATCGTTTCCTAGCAGAACCTATTTTAATGTCTCTAACCGGACAAAGCTCCTAATAGAGCGGACTTCTAAAGAGTTCAAAAATAGCTTGTGGGTATTCATCCCCACCGTGGTTTTTCCCAGTTGGGTTTCCACGTGAAAAATATGTGTGTCATGTGTGATGCTTTTATCTTGTGATTCTTTCCTATTGTCTATCAAGCATATGATGGTTCTGTGTTTTATGTCTTTCAATAAAACATGTTGAACTAGCTGTTATTATGATCTGATGATATATTACCTATTTATGCATAAGGGTGAAATGGTAGTGTAGTATTGAGCTGAGTGAATAGCTAAGTGAGTAACTGGTTAACGCTTGTCTAAGTTATTCTTAGCTTTACTGGTTGTACTCTATTTCAAACCGGTGTCACTGTTTGTGAGTCATTTGAAGTGTCTGCTATCAAACTGGTTTAGGACTGTATTTTTGTCTATATTGATTCACCCCCCCTCTCAGTATCGGGTTAGTACTATTCGTTCATCATTGAGTTATCAGTCGACAATATCTGGAGAGATATGAGTCATCATTCAGATTGTGTATACACCTATGATAATACATTGATGATTCATGTGATAGATTTAACCTTGGATAAAAGGAGCATGTAGGAGCCCATGCAAGAATGAAATGCAAGCTAAAATGCAAATGCAAATGCAATACAAAGCTACGACTGGACCAGTCACTGGATTATTGTGTTTTGTCATCATTGAGCTTTTTAAATGTGGGAAGTGAGTGCAAACATCGATGGTATAATTAAACCATGATGACCTAAGCACTACTTTCCTATATTTTGATATTGCAAGTTAGCACAAGCATCGAGGTATAATTGAACCGAGATGACCTGAGTGTTGCTTGCATAAAACATGCAATATTAATCATTTCAATACACAAATCGGAAATGTCTTCGATGATACTCTGATGATCATGTCTTCAGACAAATTTGCACATATTAATGATCAATTTTTAGATAGTAGACAAGAAAAATATCATGTTTCTTCATTGTTCCTCTAGTCAAAGACATTTTGGAGTCACTTAGAAATAATGATAGTGAAAATCTATATAGAAAAGTTGAACAATCATATTAAAATCATTATCCAAAAGATATTATCCATGCATTTAGACTGACTTTCAGATAGTTTGATGGTTGATAATTTGATCTCTTGTTCAATGTTGGATATGTCTCAGTTTTTGCTTGTTAAGAGTTGTCTAACCGTTTGTTATACCTGTTTGATTAAGCTCAAAAAGATCGAGAAGTTTGCCCCTGGCTAGGTGAAGGATTTTGCCCCAAGCCTAGAAATAAATTCAGTATGGTATACCCAATGATCCAAACCATGGTGAGAGAGCAAATGCGATGTCTGCATATGTACAAAGCGTTATTATGCATATGAACACAGCTGATGGAAAATGAATGCAAGCGAAAAGATGCATGAACTAATAGATGGAAGAGCTAGATGACAGATAGCACCTTTTTGCCAGGTCTTCACCATCTATTTTTATTGCACTTTTTCTCATATTTGATTTTTTTGGATTTTCTTTTTCACTATTTTTTTTTTGGATTTTCTACTTTTTCACTGTTTTTGATTTTTTTCTGCTTTTTCACATTTTTTTTAATTTTTCACTATTTTTTATTTTTTCGCTTTTTCAGACATAGAACTTCTTCAAATGCATGCTATTGATGGGTTCTTCAAGTTGATCTCCATCCTGTGTTGATAACTAATATGCTCTTGATCTAAATACTGTTGTGATCACAAATGGACCTAACCAGTTTGGTTCAAACTTTCCTTTCTTTTCTCGATCTGTTTGGCTGTGGGGATTTTATTTTAGTACTAGTTCCCCTACTTGAAAAATTTGTGGTTTGACCCTATGATTATAGCTCCGGCACATTCTTTGTTGATATACCTTTAGATGATCAAAGAAATTTTGTCTTCATTCATGGATCAGTTCTAACTCTTGTAGTCTAGATACTCGCTATTCTTCATCTAGGATGAGACCTTTTAATATTACTCGTAGAGAAGGTATCTCTACTTCTATTGGCATTATTGCTTCAAACCCATAAACAAGAGAGAAAGGTGTGGCACCTGTTGGTGTGCGGATACTGGTATAGTAAGCCCATAGAGCAGGGTTCAATTGGATATGCCAATCTCTTCCAGCGTCATTCACTATCTTTTTGAGGATTTTCAAAATAGTTTTGTTTGATTCTTTTGCTTGCCCATTCCCTTGTGGATAGTAGGGTGTGGAGAATCGGTGTTGGATCTTGAACTTCTCACATAACTCTTGTATACCTTGATTCTTGAACGGTCGCCCATTATCAGTGATAGTGGTCATTGGTATTTCGTAGCGACATATGATATAGTTCAAGATAAATGTAGCAATTTGTTTTCCTATGATATTTATGAGAGGTACTACCTCAATCCATTTTGTAAAATATTTTGTAGCTATAAGGATGAATTTGTGACCATTAGATGAAGAAGGATTTATTTTTCCTATGAGATCAAGACCCCATTGATCGAAAGGCCAAGTTGTTGCCAAAGCATGAAGTTCTTGTGCTGGTGCATGAATCAAATTCCCATGGATCTGACATTGTTTGCATGTTCTAGCTATTTGAAAAGAATCTTGTTCCATAGTCGGCCAATAATAGCCCAAGCGTATGAGTTTTTTTGAAAGGGTAAGACCACCTGAATGAGTGTCACAAATGTCGTTATGGACTTCATGTAAGGCCTTCTCAAATTCTTCTTGTTCAAGACATCTTAAAAGAGTACCATCTAGACCTCATTTAAATAGGGTATCCGTGACAAGAGTAAAATGGGAAGATTGGCGAATAAAGTTTCTCTTTTTGTTCCTCGATAAGTTGGGAGGTAAGATGTTATCTTTCAGGTATGTGTAAGTTTGTCCATAGCGGGAGGAATCATGCCCCACAAGTTGACAGATAGTTCAGAAGTTGTGTAATGTTCCATTCTATATCCATTTTGATACCTGTAACCAAAGCTTCATACTCTGTTGTGTTATTGTTGCATGGAAAGCTTAATTTATATGCTTTTGGAATTGTATGACCTGGCAGTGTGATGATTAGAATGCTTGCTCCTAATCTATGTTATGTATATGAACCATCAAAGTATAATTGTCATGTTTTTGTGGTGATTGTTAGGATATCAGCATCAGGAAACTCAATCTGTAAGGGATGATCATCTTGAAGTGGTGCCTCTGCTAGTTGATCTACAATAACTTGTCCTTTGATATCTTTTCTATCAATATACTCAATATCAAACTCACTCAGGATCATGATCTATTTTGCTAGTCATCCTGTTAATGTTGCATTGCTAAGTAAATATTTCAAAGGATCGATTTTAGCTATTAACTTGATGGAGTGAGATAGTAGATAGTGTCGAAATTTTTGAGAAACAAAAACTACTGCCAAGCATTCTTTTTTTGTTGGTGAATAGTTGATCTCGTATCCTACTAGTGTTCTACTGATGTAGTAGATAGCTCGTTATTTTCCTTCATTATCCTGCTCTGCAAGCAAAAATCCTAATGATGCTTCGGTGGTTGATACATAGAGTAATAACGGATTTCCTAGAATTGGTGACATTAGGACAGGTGGTTGAATGAGATATGCCTTGATCTTGTTGAATGCATCCTCACATTGATGGTCCCACTTGAAATGAACATTTTTGTGTAATAGATGAGTAAATGGTTGACATTTATCTGCTAGTTGAGCAACAAATCTTCTGATTGACTGGAGTCTTCCTTGGAGTGATCTGAGTTGACTAATATTCTTGGGAGATGCCATTTCGATGATTGCTTTAACCTTAGCTGGATCCACTTCAATACCTCTAGCTGAAACAATATATCCCAATAGCTTTCTTGAAGTAACACCAAAGGCACATTTCTTAGGGTTTAGCCTTAGCTTGTATTGTTCTAACCTATCAAAGATCTTTTCCAGTATCTCTATATGTTCTTCTCTGTTAGATGATTTAGCCAAGATGTCATCCACATAGTCTTCCATGAATGTATGCATCATGTCATGAAATATAATTGTCATAGCTCTTTGATATGTAGCACCTGCATTCTTTAATCCAAAAGGCATGACATTCTAGCAAAAAGTACCCCATGGACATGTGAAAGTTGTCTTTTCTTGATCTTCGGGTGCTATTTTGATCTGATTGTATCTGGAGAAACCATCCATTAAAAAAACATGGAGTGTCTAGCAGTTAAATCTACAATGATGTCGATGTTAGGAAAAGGAAAATCATCCTTTGGACATGCGTTATTAAGATCTCTGAATTTTGTGCATATTCTTATGCTTTTGTTTGGTTTTGAAACATGAACAATGTTGGATACCCATTGAAGATATGCTACAGATCTGATGAATCCTACATCTAGTAATTTCTTTAGTTGTGCTTTGACTAGGAGAGCGATATGCGGATGCATTTTCCTTAACTTTTGTTTGATTGGTTTGGCTCCTGGACTAACATTTAAGTGATGCATAATAAGCTCTAGATCTAACCCTGGCATGTCTGCATATGACCAAACAAATTTGGTTTGTCGTCATTTGAAGAATTCCACATATTGTTGCATTTATTCTTCTGATATGGAAGTCATTGGATGAAGAATCTTTGGTTTCTCTGTTGTGCCAATGTTAACTGCCTCTGTTGGTTCGATCAAAATGGACAACCTTTCTTGATAGTGCTTAGGTAAAGTGTCAAATCTCCCATCTTTTGACGCCTCAAGGAGGTTTTCACCATTAGATTCGTCCTTTCTTTTTACTTTTTCCTAATCTAATGTTGCCAATAAATGGTTTTCAGCATTAGACCTGATATTCTTTTCTTTATTTTCACTTTTGCAACTAGGAGATTTGGCACCCACTTGATTGGAAGATGCATTACTGACATTCTTGGTGAGAGTTGTTATGGGTTCTATTGCATTAAGATATATAGATATGGCATGGTCATTTGGAAAGGTATCAATGGTGGTATGTCCTCCATTTTCCAAATCAATAAGCTCAGGGTGGATTAGAGGTAGGGGATCTTCAAGTTGGGATGTTTAGAAGGTTTCAAGGGTCATGATGGATGTATCAAAGTTTTCCATATGTATGTCGATGTCTAGAATGGTACTCTCATCAGAATGACCTCACATAAGGAATTTTTGATCATCCTTGGTTAAGTTCAAGTCAGCTGAATGTTATTCTAATTCAAGTGAACTATTTCCTGACGATTGTCCTGCATACATGTGAACTACATCGATTCCTATATTTCCTTCAAAGCAATTTTCTTCAGTTCACTCTTCAGAGTGATAGGAATCCCATTCCCATTTATTAGAATCTATATCACTTGTAGCTTGCAATCTATAGATTTGTTCATATAGTATTTCTTTTGTTTTTCTTATTATATCTTTTCTTCTTTCATATTCAACTTCTTTAGGACTGAGATTGAGTTCTGTCAAATTTTCTATGAGCTCTCCTTGATTGTATTAGCTTCTTTCTTGTTTTGATTAAGATTTAATGTTGCTTGAGAGGTGTTTTTAGTTTGTTTCTTTTCCCATTTCCTGCTTGCTTGTGTTTGTTGCTTAGCTGATGTTTCTTCTCTTTCAATTGCCAGTTGTTCTTGTCTGTTTTCATATTCCTCTCATTGTTTACTAAAAGATGTGTCTTCTGGTAGATTGACTTATCTATACCCTAAGCCTGTTTTGTCTGTAGTCTGCTGAATGTAAGGTTGAATAGGTTCTAAGATACCTTCTTTTCTTTTTCCTATAGGACCCGTTCCAGTGCATCCCATCCTTCGAAGAATGTTAAATCCTTTTCCATACTTTTCTGTAGGTATTCTGACATTGTTAATATTTTGTTGACATTCTTTGTCCTTGTATAGCCATTGTAGTACATCTTTGTCTTCTATTTCCTCTAATAAGGTTCCATCACTAACAAATGCTCCATCAAATATCAGAAGATGTTTCACAATTGGTTGTTGTTTAGAGTTTGATGGTTTTCCAAAGGATTTAGGAGAAAGTGGTAATTGTGATATTGAATATTCTTCATTCCCTCTATCTCTTAGTTATATTTGTTTTTCCATACTTGATAGAATAGAGGTAAATGATTGTTCCTTGGATTGTGTGTTCGAAGATGATGCCTCCCTATTATGTGGAACAATGATTTCCTGGGTCATTTTTAGATTGTTGCAGTATTGAAATGGATTTTAATTTGCAAATATTGTGATTTTCTGCCCTTTGTAGGGAAATTTTACACACTGGTGATATGTTGATGGGACAGCTTGCAAGTCATGTGTCTAGGGTCTTCCCAAGAGTACATTATATGATAAGTTGAAGTCTAGAACTTGGCATGTTGTGTCCTTCTACAAAGGTCCCACTCTGATGGGTAGTATCATAATTCCCTTGGAGGAACGTTCTTCTTCATCATAGTCTTTTATGGTGATCATTTTCCAGACATCAACTGCATCTTCTGAATATCCTAAGGCATGAACAAGACTCAATGAACAAATATTTAGGCTAGCTCCCTCATCTATTAGAACGCGTTTAACATGTGTTTTGTGAATGAGGACTTCAATATGCAAAGGAGCATTGTGGGGATGTTGTAAGGAAATTTCATCTTCTTCAGTGAATGATAAATAGTGAGGGGTTGTGAGGTGTCCCACCATGGTTTGGAATTGATCGATATCAAGATCTTTGGATACTGTTGTATCGATTAATGCTTTTTCTAGAATTTCTTTGTGTGCAGGTGAAAGCTTTAACAATTCTAAGATGGATATTTGTGCAGGTGTTTTCTGCAATTGTTCCACTAGGTTGTATTGTTTGGTAGTGGATGATGTGTTTGTTGTAGGACCCAACAAAACAACTTTGGCTTTGCTTCTTGTGATAGTGTGAGCATGTTCTTGATTTAATTTTTTTAACTACAATCACATTCACTACATTATCATATTTATGAGCATAGTACCTTCACTTTACCCTTACCATTGTTTGTTGTTGATGATTCACCTTTATCATAGTTTGGAAGCGGAGTTTTAAAAGTTGTATAAGATTCATTTGTTGTATGTCCATCCACTATTATTACTCCATTAACAATCATATCTTGTATGATATGTTTCAACTTCTGACAACTATCTGTGTGATGTCCCTTGTTTCGATGGAAATCACAATAATGGTTATCATTCCACCAAGGTGGTTTGATTTGAGGTCCATAGTTCCTTTCTTCTAGTAAAGTGATCAATTTGTTTGGAAGAAGTGTCTTTAATGCTGACCCAAGGGGTTCACCAATGTTTGTAAATTGTCTTCAAAAGAAAGCTTTGATAGTTGCTCTTTGGTGATAATTGTCTTGTTGAGCCGCTGCTGAGTGAGTGGATAAGTTAAAAATCGGTTGTTTTGGTTTCACATTGTTGTTATCCACTATTCCATCATTGACAACATTTTGATTTCTATTCCAAAACTTTGGTTTATCATTGTGATTTTTATTATTGTTGTTGTTAGGTAGATGGACTCCTTCTTTGTATATTTTCAACTCACCTTTCTTTATCATGGCTTCCTCCATTCTGATTCCATTATCAATCATTTTTCTGAAAATTTGATTTCCTTGCATTTTTAAGTAATAACTCATTTGATCATTTAATTTGTCAACGGATATGTCCATTTTTTTGTACTCTGGCACTGTACGAGGATACCGCGAAGCTAACCATCTCCATCATTGTAAAAATGTCATGAAAGGTTCTCTAGTCTTTTGTTTGGCATTACATAGGTCTAGCATTGTTACTTCATGTTATATGTTGTAAGATTATTGTGAAACAAACTTATCCACCAATTATGAGAATGATTTGATTCTAGGTGGAAGTTTGGAGAACTATTCCATAGCTAGTCCAGTTAAGCTTTTTGGAAACAATCTCATTAAGTAGGTATCCTCATGTGCAAACTCCATACTCATTGTGCAAAATTCTCATATATGATCTTGAGGGTCAGTGTTTCCATCATATTTTTTTGTATCTAGGAGTTTCAAAACCTATAGGAAATGGTATCATGTTTAGATTTTTGTCGAACGAATAAGGACAGATTTCTTGAAGTGAGTATCTTCTAACATTTCCTCTCCGCATATCTTGAATTTGTGTTTGTAGTGGTTGTAGCTGTTGTGTGAGAGTTGTGATAGGATTATCAACATGGTTTGTTCTTGTATGACCATGATTTTGTATTCTAGGAGAATCTAGATCTGTTCTGGTGTCATCTCTAGTCCTTCTTGTATCTTCATTGGATTGAATGTGATTCAGAATTTCTACTTCATCTCTTTTGGGTATGTAGGTTTCTTCATTGGTTCTGGTGTTATCGAGAATTGATGTGTCATTCATGCGGAGACCAAAAATGTCCCCATATTGTTCATTATTAGGGGGAGTGTCATTTTTCTTTTGTGTCAATTTGTTCATATCAAAATCTTGGGGGAGTGTAGCACCAGATTTGGCTAACATTAGGAAATATTTTTCTTTTTCTCCCTCCAATAATTTCTACATAAATTTGTTGAATTGAGGATCTTTCTTGATGTCTTTGATATTTTGTTCTGTTATTTCTCCTTCAACTTGTATTTCCTCTCCATGTTCCATGGTTATATGCTCTTTGGTTGTTTCCAATGTTTCAATTTCCGTCTTTGCAATTCTTCGTCTCTGAGCTCTAGTTAAAACGGGCATACACGTGTGTTATTTTGCTAGGATTCGATTGTCTAAAAAGTTTTTTTGATAAGTGATCAATTGTCAAAGTAAATGTGATAGCGCGATATGAAACGAAAAGTTAGTTCAAGTGTTTAATGGTTTGCAAGTTTTTTGATCTTTGGTTTTGGAGTGCAATGATGATGATTTGATAAAAACCAAGTCGAGTAGGAACAATATATCCTACAATGTGGGACAAGATTATCCTGACCAAAAGTTTCAGTTTCATGATAGAGGATGATAGATCCTGATGAGAAACTATGTTTGAGTGATCAGTTTACCAAAGAGGGTGATAATGCACTTTGAGATGTTTAGATCTTGAACTTGTTGGGGGTGAGCACTTGAAAATCTTAAGGTGTTTATGTTCTAAAGTCTGATTTTGACGGATGATAACTTGACCAAGCCAACAAAGGAGATAATCCAAGCCCAAAGCAATAGATAATAGATGTTTATGAATACTAAAAATTGACCAAGCAGAAATGACAGACCTAAAAAA
The DNA here is from genome assembly GCF_030272615.1 of Cryptomeria japonica. NCBI lineage: Eukaryota > Viridiplantae > Streptophyta > Pinopsida > Cupressales > Cupressaceae > Cryptomeria > Cryptomeria japonica. The sequence continues at coordinate 620,908,717 of NC_081411.1, forward strand.
GTCATGCTAAGTGGTAGCTCTAGACTGATAAAAACAGAGACTTGTACGACAGATTATAGAGCCCAGAATGACAAGAGATATAAGACCAAACGACAAATCAGAAATTTCCTTTGAAAAAGAAGAGACTCGTATGACAAAACTTTATGAACCATATAATAAATCACTAGACAGTATGACAGAAAACCTAACTCGTACGACAGATAACAAAGTAGAGATAAAAAAAACTTGTTTTGCTGAATTTGGAGTAGTGAATTTTGATGTTTTGCTTATGTTTTCTTGTTTTAGATGTCTGATTTTTCAATTTAGGGATGAATACATAGAAAACACATGATGTGATAAGTGACTCCAAGCATGCTAAACCCTAAGGAAGTTGGCTGAGGAGAGAAAACCTTTTACTTGCAATCTTAGGCACACACCCAATAGCTAATCAAAATACGGCCACTGAGTCTCACACAATGGATTCTCAACACCGTATTATCTGACTCCAAATGCTAATGGGGGCACGATATGGCAAGTATCTTGGGAGAGTTAGTATCTCTCTTGCACAAAGATTATCACCCTTTTGGATGTGAATTGGGTAGCTGCTAATTTAACCAGAACTAGTAAGGGATCCGTTCGGCGTGTCGGGGTATAATACTCAATTAAGAGGTATCCCAACCTTGAAAACCAAGGTTTTCTATACTCAAAGGTATGGAGGAGAGATTCTCGAGCACTGTTGTTGACTTGATTTTCAGCAAATCACATTTATTTTATAGTGGGTTGGATTACTTGGCATTAGCCATTCCCACTTAGGTCATTCCCCTCACACCGGCCATAATGGCTTTAAGAGTTATTAACTCCTCAGGAGAGCAAGCCTACTAAAGAAATGCACTAATGAAAGAAAAAGATGAGTCTGGCTTTCTAATCACCTAAGAGAGGTGAGAGCATACTCACCTATCATCAAAGACACAAAATACATGATTGTTCATTCCTTTAGCAAAATCAAGTGTGCCTAATTTTTTTTAAGAAATACACAAATTTTTGTTGAATTCCTTTAGGCAACCTGCAAAATAGATCCATTAGTAGTCATTGATGCATTTTGAATTTGGTCTTTGAAAAGTGTATCTTCGTCAATCATCCTACAGAATAGAGTTAAGCTACCAAAAAATCTCACAAACAAGTCAGGGTTAGCATTAGTAAAGCTCAGATTAAAAACAGAAAACCCTAAAATGAAGTTTATTTAAAAATCCCAGAGGCAGATACTTGTACGACATGATTTATGAGCTGAAACGACACAAATTTATATCTCAGACACAAGCAAAAACAAGCTCATATGACATAGAAACAAGCTAATACGAGTAAAGAATTTACCAGCCAAAAATTCGTATGACATAGCTTTAGGTCTCGTACGATAAGGTAAATGAGCTCGTATGACACAAAATTCACCTGATACAAATCAGGATAAGGTTTCATCCCAGCCTAAAAGGAAGTCCGTACGAGTTGGAAAATCAACTCGTACAACATTTTGAATCAAGATCCGGCAGAGATGAAGTTTTGTTGAAGCTTGAGAGGCCAAAAATGATAATTTTGACCCCATGATGGGCGCCAAAATGTCATGCCTATGAAGTGTATACCTATTTCTGCAACACAAAACACTGAATAGATCATTATAAGCATGGTTAGAAAATAAAGAAAAGAAAGATAGACCATAGCTAATCGATCTATCGCCTCCTAGTAAATGCGAGTATGAATTTTGCTCTCAGATCTAGTTATGAAAATTCCAGTGACTTGACTACACTTAAATGGAGGATTTAAATGATAATGATGATGCATTTAAGCTAGAAATGATGAGATTAAGCTAGAAATAAGCTAGATTTAAGGTAAAAATTGATCATGATAACAATGCTAAAAGGCTATACTAAGATTGCATATGCCTATAGTAACAATGCTTGAATGCACATGAGACGGGATTCGAGATTCTTTGAACTCCAAAATGGGATTTATTTATAGGATTTCCAAGGCTAGGGGTGAGGTGGCAAGAATCAACGGTCAAGATTAAGTCTGAAGATATCAATGGTTAAATTGGAGGAGGTTGGCAAAAAGGTTGTTTTAAAGGGGACAATGTCGTCTCCATGGTGACAAGTGTCAAGAAGCTTCTAGAAAGGTTGGATGAAAGGGAACATTTGTCATCTCTATGGTGACAAGTGTCAAGAGGCTTCTAGAAGAGGTTGGATGAAAGGGAACACTTAGTGACAAGTGTCACAAATCTTTTCTCATGAGAGGGAAAAGTGTCCAAGAAAAGGGGACATGGTGGTTAGGATGTGCAAGCTAGGATGTATTTAATTAAACCCAAGGTTAGATGGAATGGGTTATGTTTAGAAGGGGTTAGGTTAGGTGGTTAGAAGTTAGGAGAATTTGAATTTAAAAATTCAAATAATAGGAAAAGGCTAATTAATCTCAACAACTCATAAATTGATTTGTTTTAATTAATTAGGGGATTTAGAAGAAATGAATTTGATGCAGGGAATTAATTAATTTAAATTAATTAATTAAAGGGGATTATTGAAATGAACCTATTAAATAAATCCTTAGATTTATTAAGAAGTAGATGAAAAGGGGGAATTTAATCAAATTTCTTAGTGAATTCAATTAAATTAGGAAGGGGGATTAATTAAATAATTGCTTATTTAATTAATTATCTTTAGACCATTTTTAGGTTTATACACATACCATTGTTGTTGTCATGTTACAAAAGAATGATGAGGGCCATGAACAACCAGTGGCATTTTTTAGCAAAACCTTACAAGCATCTGAATTGAATTATGATTTGAACGAAAAACAGGCTTATGCTCTTGTGAAAGCCATAAAATCCTTCAGACCCTATTTGGTTGGTGCCACTATCATTGCATATGTGCCAAATGCTGTTGTTAAAGACATTTTTAGACAATTAGAAACTACTGGAAAGAGATGCAGATGGATAAATCAAATCCAAGAATTCAATATTGATCTACAAATCACAAAGTTGGTAAGGGGTTAGGGTTTGGCAAAGTTAATGGCAGAATCCAATTTTGAAGCAGCACAGGTAAATCAGGTAGAGTTGGAAAATGTACAAATTAGTATTGAGAGATGTCCTTGGTATACAAATATTGTATATTACTTAAAATGCATGAAATGTCTAGATAGTTTAAATGATAGTCAGAAGAGGAGTTTAAAGCTTCAAACATCTAAGTATGTGTTACTTAATGGAGATCTATACTGGAAAAATAGAGATGGTATTCTTTTATTGTGTCTAGATGAGTGTCAAGCATCTACTGTTTGGAGAGACTTACATGAAGGTGTATGTGGAGGCCATTTCTTAGCTAAAACCACTGCTCATAAAATTCTAAATGTTGGTTATTATTGGCTCCAAATTTTTAGAGATAGTCAGGCTTATATCAGAAAATGTGAAGCATGTCAAAAGTTCTTAGGAAAACTTAAGTATAATGGAGCCATTCCTCTCAGACCCATGCATATAGAGGAACCATTCCAGATGTGGGGTATTGACTTCATAGGGGAAATAGAAAACAAATCTAGTGGTGGGCATAAATGTATTTTGGTAGCTACTAACTATTTTACTAAGTGGGTTGAAGTCATTCCTACAAGATAGGCTACGAGCAAAGTTGTGATAAAGTTTCTTTTGGAAAACATTCTACTAGATTTGGGGTACCTCAAAAAATTGTGGTAGATAATGGGATGTGTTTCAAATCCAATGAGTTCTCTGATTTCTATGAAAATTATGGCATCACTTTGTCCTATTCATCACCTTACCATCCCCAAGGAAATGGGAAAGCAGAATCCAACAATAAAAACTTGTTGAAGATTATCAAAAGGATGTTGGGTGATAATAAAAGAGCTTGGGAGTCAAAATTGATATTAGTAGTATGGGGTGATAGAGTGATATTCAAGAAGTCCACAAGATTTTCTCCATATGAGCTCGTGTATGGCAAAGAAGCAAGACTACCTTTGAGTAATTTGCTCCCAGTTTTTAAATTTGTTAAGAGGCATTTTCAAAAGAAGTAAACTTTATGGGGGACAGATTGATGGCTCTGGTTGAGTTGGATGAATGTAGAAGAGAGGCTCAGGAAAGAAACATTAAGAGGCAATAGATGGTTAAGGATTTACATGATAAAAGGGCTTGTGATAAAACTTTTGAGGAGGGAGAGTGGGTACTTAGATGGATTTCCAAAGACCAAGACAAAGGAAAACATGGAAAATTTGATGCACTCTAGCTAGGACCTTATATCATCTTTGAAAAAAGTGGAGAAAGATCATATTATTTGCAGGATACTGATGGAAAAGTGTTGGAATCGTAGTCCATGCTTAATACATCAAGCATTTCTTCTCTTGATGTTCAGGGAGTATTTCCCGTATTATAGTATTGTAGTTTTCCTTTTATTTTTTGTATGTGTTTTCAATTTTCATTTTGGTCTGCTTTCCAGAGATAACTAGGATCTTGCTATGTCCTTAAAAAGAACATACATCCCCAGAAAAAGACACTATTAGAACATATTTTTACAAAATACTTTGTGCTATATATAGATGCCCTTCTTATCATTCAAGCATTTACTGTGGGTGTTTTATATGAAGGAGCTTCTTGAAAAAAATGGTGTTGTCCAAAGATTATTTGACTTCGTCAAGACCCCCAAACTTGCGCATATGGAACAGTGGAAAAGGCTTTGGAGACTCTCAAGTGTGTTGCGCTAGAAGAGGGAAAGTCTTTATCCCACATTGTTTGTGGGATAGGCTCTTTTCATATTTAAACCCCAAGCGGCTTGCATTATAACTGTCGAAAGACAAATGGCCTTTGACAAAGTGCTAGCTCAGCGACGCTAGGCCCCCCGCATGCACGCGCATCTTAAAGTGTCTAAATTTTACAGTAAAAAGGCAGGTTAATGACCAAGCATGTTGGGCGGATTGGACGACAGATCGAGAAGATATGATAGCCATCGCTATACCACAAGGCAGAGATGCACGCTGGTTTATCCCCACGGCTTGGCGATTAAGTACGTGCTGAAAATGATGATTAACAAGCATGCAAGTTCAGATGGATCAATGGAGATTGGGGAAGATCTAACAATGGTCGCTATACCATGATAGAAACTTATACGAACCATATCCCCCGCGACATAGTGACTAGAGAGGTGGTAGGCCTAGGTGGTGGGTAGGTGGATCCGCTGGCAAACCAAACATTGACACATGGCAACTGAGTGGTGGAGCTTGCTAGAAGGAAGCAGTTCAGAGGAACTAAAGAGCAACAAGAAAAAGCCTCCTTCTGGAGGTGAGTCCAGGCCATACTAAGGTGTCAGGACATGGACCCCAGAGCCAATCAAGGGGTGCCACATGGCAGTTAAAGAAGATGGTTAAAGTAAAATGGTGGGTTTGGCGGTGTTGAGTTTATCGAACAAACCCTGGCCACGATGAATCTCAAAACAGACTCACTGATAGCAGCAGTTTCATCCACATGAGGTTCATCAAAGAAATGTTAAATTTTGGGATAGAACCAAAAAACTTACACCGATGGACCAAAGCATCCCAAAAAGGAGAGTAAAGTGTTGGAGGACTCATCAAGATAGCAGAGACACATTTCTAAAGTTATGCCAATGCCCGATGGGCAGAATGCCATAGAGGGAGGATCTATCGGGGTAACTTCTAGCATCGAAATAGAGTGAGATGAGTTATTCTGATACCCAATGAGGAAGTTAAGGCAGTTGCGAAGAAGGAGATTTCATAGGGAAGACTTATGTTGATACAGCCAAAGTGGCACTGAGGAATATACAAGCGGAAGAAGCCATAGGAATGCCTAAGATCTCAGTCCGTGAACTTAGTTGTTTGTCATGTTGTAATTATATGTCTTTAGTTGCAAATTGGGTAGTCGTTAGGAATAGATGCATGGGCTTGAAGCTTGTTCACATTCCTTCAGTTATGTATATAATGGGATACCAAAACCGATGAAAGGAGATATATTTTGAGACGGCTGGTGAGGGCTGTAGTATTATGTACTAGAAAATTCTATGGGAAGAAGAATTATTTGTTGATGCAAATTGATTGTAATGGAGTATCTTCAAGTGTAGCTTTTGTATGCAATACCAATTCAAAGATTAATATACAAGGTTCATTGTTTTCTATCCAAAATATTGTATGCTTTCTATGTTGATTAATTAATTATGTCCTCTTGATAAACCTACCTATATGGGCTTGTTGTGATGTGCCATCACATGATGTTGCACTAAATATGGAATTGGTTCACATATTGAAACCTTCACAGTGATAGTTAATACTGTCTTTTGAGTTGATCAAATTGGTTGTCCACAAAGTAGCATCTATATCCTTGGATAGAGGAACCTTTGTATATTAATCTATAGATTTTGGCGACTCTATGGGGTTCCTCTCCTATAGGGAAATGTAACCTAGAACTCTAATTTATATCAAATTCGCAAGTTGTAGACAAGAGAGGTTGAATCATAGCGTTGATATTATAAACTACAAAGGTTGTCAATTTGAATTAGATGGTAGAGTATAAAGCTACAAAGAGCCATAAGATATGTCCAACTCAATCATTTATTAGAAGGGAAAATTGTGATATAGAGAGAGTGGTGTCAATGTGAAAAATTAGTCATGCCAAAGGGTAAATAATCTTCTCTATCTCAGTCACCTAAGGGTTGGAGACAATGGTTTGCAAGAAAGATTGATCCTATTATTTTTTCTCTAGAAGCTTCCTCATCTATCCCACATCAAGAATTGATCCATCTGATTGAAAAGGAGAAGGGAGGCCTAATTGGATTAATAGGTCTATCTTTCTTTTCAATTGTAATGTCACATTATCCAGGGCTTGAAGACATTCTTTACTCTATAATGTAGCTAAGTGGCATTCAATAAATCCACTAATTTTCTTGGTAACTTGCCTTCAATTTTGAATGTTGGTAGCTAATAAGGCATTATCATCCTTTATGTATAACTTTTTAATTAGAAGCTTTGACTTTTCTGCTTTTAAGGAGATGATTTGTAGTATCTGATTAACTGTGGATCCTACATTTGTTTTTAATTTTGGGTATCAACAATAAAATGCAAGGTAGGTTGCAAGGAATTAGTAGAAATCTTTATCTTCTCCCAATATGAGGTGTACAATTATTGGAGCATTGGTAGGAAATTTGACCTCTAATCAAAAGCCGCTAGTTTGGTTTGTAGGTTTTGAATTTACAAGTCCCTAACTCTAATATCTTGTTTTATCTTGATTAATTTTGTACATAGGAAGGCCTTTTATTGAGCAACTTTAGTTAACTCTTTTCTTCTTGTCTCAATGGTAGCTTCCATATTCTACTTGTTCCTCTCTTCCTTGTTAGCCTTAAATTGACTGGCTCACAATCCCTTTACCAATATTGGCAATCACTAGCTCAGTTCCTCCTTTTCCTTGACATAAACATCACAAATGACTTTCATGTGTATTAGTTCATCTCTCAATCCACCTCTTCTTATTTCCACTTCTTGGAAGCTATTCTTTTGCTCACCTCATTGGTTTCCAACTCTTTAGCATTGAGTTTGGCCTCTTTGACCTTCATATTCCCCTCCATATTCTTTAATCTTTCTTCTAACTTGGCTTGATCATGACTCATTTTGAGATAGTCAGAATTAACTAACTTTTACATCTCCATATATTCAACCCTATCTTATGGGCAAGTTGTGTGCATACCAAACCGAACTGATTGGTCTATGTCATCCTCTAGGTGCATCTATGTTTCAACTTTGAGTATTTTAGGCATCTTGGATGTGATCAGGACTACACATTGGTCTTTATCAAACACTATCTCAATTATTCCTATGGAAACCTCATCAGCATGTTGAATCTTTCTAATTTTTTCTCTCATCAGTTTCCCTCTTTTGGTTGTGTAGAAGTGGTTATCCATGTTAGTTGGTGAACTTATCAATTCCTCTATAAAAGGAGATCCATAGGGAAAAGTTAATAGGGCTTGAATTGTCAATGTTTGGACTCGAGTTTTGGAGGACATAGGTATTGGCAAGCTTAGGGTTCTTGGGGAGAAGGTTGGGATATGTGTTGAGGTGGATTATACCAAGGAAGGACTTGTCATGATTGGTATGGCAGGTGACGAGCTTGTCATAATAAGAAGATTTGACATTATCGATGACATAACCATCATACCATCACGAGGGAAGAAGGATCAAAGGCAAAGGCCATTTTAAGAGTTTGAGTTTGAAACTCAATCGCCATTGTTACTAGACTAACATTAGGTATTAATGAAGATGGTGTTTTGGGCTTTGTTATTAAAAATGGTCTTGGTTTTGTACTAGTAGGGGAAGTAATAGTGTTAGGCCCAATATGGAAAGCTGATATATTGAGAGGGGAGGGGTGAATCAGTACTCCAAAACTTTTCTTTGATAATAACCTTACTGTTATGCATAAACAGAATAGTGCAATAACATAAAATAAAACTAAAATCAACAGATAACAATCATACATGATTCACTCCATAACACATATATTTTGGTCACGCAGAAACTCTTGGTTAGAGAGAAAAACTGTGGTGGGGATGGCACCCACAACTTCACTACTGTAATAATAAAGAATGCTCGGTTAGAGCTACATTTAGCTATTTCTGATAGCTTACTCTGTTAGGAGTATCAAGATCAGTTAGATCTACCTTACTAAAGGATTTTACAACACTATATAAGTGTAGCACCTGGTTAAAGGATTTACAATTTATAGACTTGGTTAGAGTCTTTTACCCTGTTAAAGGTTTCTCTTACAACTTCAAAATATTACAATAAAATCATTACAAATATCTGCAACTTTACATCTGAAATGCTAAAGTAGATTCTATGTGCTCTGAATAAGATTACCTAGCTTGTAACATACCTCGGTAACCCATAATGAAACTCGATAAACCCTTCTGTTTACTCTATTCTTCGACTATTCACTGATAACCTTCTCGGTGACCTCTTTGTGTCTCTGTAATAGTCTTCCTTCATGCATACACACACACATTCCCTTTTTTTCTAACCCTAAAATCATGCTGTATAAATAGATCTCTTACAGCAGTGATTTAATTCATTGCTTCAATCTTACAAAAAGATTCTTCAAATGAATGACTAAACAAAATATCTCATTGGTTAGATTGACCTTGTAATCATACACAATCTCCTAATGCAATTTCCAATGCAAAAATGGTTAGATGTGCCTTGATCTTGTAACACGTTTTCATGTGCATGTCCAAGTTCAATGTATCTAGTTAAATGTTTCACTCGGTGAATATCAACTAGGTGAGTTAACTTTACCACTCAGTAGCCATGAAACTTTACTCAGCAAATAGCTCGGTGAATACTGCATTCTGTGACTGCTTTCTTCTCTAACTGACTAGACTGTTCATACCGACTTCTCTGTGTGTACCGACTGCATGATTCGGTAATACTAACCGACTAGAATATATAGTATGGCTTTGGATATGAAACTAATGGCAATTTGATAAGTAGTAACAATCTCCCCTTTTGACATTAGTTGAGATGTTTGACAAAAACTACTTACAAAGTCATAACTCAAAAACTATATACTTGACAATATATAAAATAGTAAAAAAAATAGTATATGCAGATATACTCCCCTTATCATTATTTTGTATATAACTCTGAATTTTGCATGTTCGGTTTTGTTCTGTACTTGTGTGATCTGAATGCTCTATATATTCTGCTCGGTATACTCCCCTTGTATACAATACTCAAAATTGTGTTAATAAAACTGTATTACTCTCCAAATGTAGAATTACTCCCCCTTTGCTGGGCTTTCCTCTTTGTAGTATCATAATATTACTCCCCCTTTTTGACAAACATTAAAAACTTAATTTCCATCCGGAGGCTGTAACTGATCAAAAATAGTCTTATACTTGGTCCGGACATCGGTGAGGGCGACTGAGAGTGAGTCCTTGACACTTTCCATTAATGAGTTTTGTGCTTGAATATCAGATAATAGTGATATCAAGCCATCAAGAGTGCTTCCCTCTTGTGTAGTTGATAAGCATGTAGCTCGGTTGAGCTGTTCCTGTACTGATGAGAGATGAGGAAGGAATAATGTTTCAAGGGTCATTATATCCATCCTGATTTTATGCTCTTCATTCCTTAGTTCTAACTATTGAGCCATGAGCTATTGTAGCTCTTTGTAAAAGTTCTGAACTAAATTAGGCTTAGTGGTCAACTTAGATGAGAGATCGGTGATCTCTTTCTCAATTGCATCAGTTTTATTTTTGATATCTTTAATAAATAAAGAAAATGTACACAATTTCTGGAATAAATAAAGAATGTGCTTGAGTTGAGGGGACAACTCAGCAATGAATTTGACAAGTTTTACCTTGCCAACAACAATTGATTTTTGTACTTCCTCTATCATTTTTGTTGTAAGCTCTTTATCCTTGAGCTTGCTTAAGTACTCAGATGCATCAACTCCAGATGTTTCAATCTGATTAAGGAGTTCATCCAACTGAATATGGATGGCTGGATCGGTTGACACTGCTGCTGATGGTAGCATTTCTGTGAGTAGTGTCCTAACCTTCTGAAGTACTTTATTCTTTTTCTATATGGCTAGTTGCTTCTCCTATTCGGCCTTTGCTTTGTATAGTTCATTGAATTTAGTGAGTGCTTTCCCTTTCAGTTTGGAAATGTCGACATTGGGCAACACGATAGGTTTAGATAAGTCAAATTTAAAACCATGCTTTCTCACCTTCTTTTCTTTTCCTTTGGTCTGGGGCACTAAGACAAGTTCTTGTGAGGCTTGCTGACCCTCGGTAGGTTGCTCGGTAGATGCAACACTTTGGTCAGTTCCTATAGTTGTTGTTGTGTCTTTGGGTGGCTCGGTGCTAGGGGTCTCAGTTGTAATAGTTGCAATGCTTGTCTGTGCTTGAGACTTTTGATATTTGGTTGTATCACCTGCAGCTTTAGATTTGTTACTTGTATCACCTACAACTTCAGATTTTTTGCCTTCGGTAGCTTGCTCAGTGTCCTTGGGAGCTTCAGTTGAGACTGGTGGCTTCACCAGCGGATAAGGCTAAACTTGTTCTAAGACAGATTCACTAGAGACAAGTTTTGCATAAGTGGTGCCTTCAATCATTTCCTGCTCTGGTGCTGCTTCATCCATTACATCTTCATCAATTTGTATAGTGTCAACCGGGTCTGGACCTTGCTTGGTGACATCTGGATCTTGCTTGGTGACATCAACAATTTCAATTTGAGATTGTTCACCAACATCCTTTTTTTTCAAGATCTCCTACCACTTGGATGTAGTCTCATTCTCCACATCAATATATAGCCCATTCATCAATTTTAAGGCTCTCTATTTCACAAGAAATTTAGAATTGTATATGGTCAGATGCTTCTTGATTTCAGCTACGGACATGTCAGGAAATAGATGGACTAGACTTCTTTCTCTTATTTGTCTCTCCAAATCCATTGCATATTTCCATCTGTTATCAATATGTGAGTAGAGTTCACTCGGAAGTGACTTTGCTAGTTCTAATGGTGCTAACCGAAAGTTTAGAAGTGTACAGATGACATCTTCTTCAATCTATCATTTCTCATCATTATTCCTAGTCTCATACTTAACATATCTGAATCCTGCAAATCCACCGTATTCTTTAAGATTGGCACAAAAATTTTCAACATTGTGAATGTTTACCTTTTTGCTTTTCACAATCTGGAATTTGTTTGCATCATCAAACTCTATATCACTCAACTCTTTTGCCAAAATGAGTCTCCGAGTAGATTTCTTATAAGTTTTGGTTACCTTAGGAGCGGCAACAGTCTTTTGTTTCTTACTCGATGATGCAGTTGATGCTTTGGTGTTGGGTCTCTCTGTTGGTGGAGTCGGTAGGGCCTTTGTGATGTCTTGTTTCTTTCTTTTCAGAACTTTACCCTTTGGCAACTCTGTGCTCAATGTTATTGCAGCCTCCTATGCTTCTGATTCCTCTTCAGTAATGGCAAGATTGCCTTTGATAGGTGTAGAGGAGGATTCTTCTCCGAATTTCTCAGATAGAGCCTTTATCATTGTAAAGCGGAAAAAATCGGACCCTAGTTGTTCTCCCCTCCCCAACTCCAAGGAGAGAGAAGGGAGAGTCACTAGGGTTGATGGTTTTCACTTAGGAGAGACTTTACATTCAAAAGAGGAGTTGAAACCCACAAGATCCAATCCCACACAATGCAGGATTGGTTCTAAATGAGTTTCAAGGGTTGTGACATCAAGGATACCCTCTTTTGTAAAGAATGTAGATAGAATGATTGAACTAGGAATGCATGTAAAGTAAGAAAGATTCACTTATAAATAGAGATAGGGATACGGGATGAAGCTGCGGACCTGGAATTAGCAGTAAAATGTTGAGACGGTGTTGTTCTGCAAATTTGAGCGAAAGTTGACGGGACGATGGCGCCCGGCGTGCACACGGTCCTCCGAAAAATCCGCAAAACGAAGGTGGATCTGTTCGTCTCTGCACAAGGATTCCAGATCTTCAATTACAGCCGCGTACCTGCATCCTACACATAGAAAAGAGAGGACGATTGGGGGGTTAGGGATTAGGGGTTTGCCTTTAGGTCAAACCCCGATTTTGGAATTAACCAAGAAATGAGAATGCTGTAAATGTAAATGTTTGTAATGTAAACAAGTACTGATACCTTGTTGTAAGAATGTTTGTATTCTTACATGCGAAGGTGTAATGTATGTAGTATGTTGTATGTTGTATGTGATCTCCTCTTCAATGGTTGAATCCTTGTCTTGAATGCAACACCTAGCCTTGAATGGAGACTTAGAATGCTCAATTGCTTGAAGGAATGCTTGAATGCTTGAATGTTTGAATGTTTGAATATTGCTTCCGTGTCTTGCCCTTGCTTATTTCCTTCCTCCCTTTCTAGGAGAGGAAAATTAGTTTATATACTTGTCAATTAGGGTTGATAGACTGATTTTTCCGACCTTAGGCCGACCAGGAAACATTATTTCCCGAATTGCAAACTTAAAGACCCGATGCCCAAAAGGAGACCGGGCCCAAAATAGGTCCAGGGACCAGGGCGCTGGGCGCCATGGTCTTGGGGGACTAGGGCGCTAGGTGCCCTAGTCCTGAAGGACCAGGGCGCTGGTCGCCATGGTCCCACCTCCCGGGACAGCAGGGTGCAAGGAGGGATCATGCCAAGGTGCAGAAAAATGCAATTTTTGGTGTCACAAGCAGGTTTCTGGGTCTCCATTCAGGTTCAACATTGCGCTGCCATCGTGAAGACCCAAATGCAGTCGAAATTGCAAGTGTCACAATTTTAGGATGCTACATTTAGCCCCCACTTTAGCGGGAGTATAAGCATACGCCAATACTTCCGGTAAAGTACAAGGAAACAACATTGAAAAACTTTCACCACGTCAAGGAGGCAAGATACACCAAGCCCCCAATGGACTAAGGATCTTACGACTTCGATTGACAAAGTAAAAGGGAAGATCACGAGGGAGAAACATGACTATCAGTAGTAAGGTTCCCTCACTATGAGTCATGCAAGAAAGATATCAAAAATTTTCAAGGCAAAGCTAAATTTGTCAAGAAATTTTCAAGTATCTTGAAGAGATATGAACGGGATGTATGCCCCCCTACGTTAAAGTGATCGCACACGCCTCACTAGGGGTGATTGCTTTAAGGTAGTGATACATATAAGAAATGAGAAAGGAGCACGTTATCACAAGGATTTAGCCCCCCAAGTGTGAGATAAGCCCAAGGATAATAGACACAAAACACAAAGCACAAGGTGACTTTGCTTTCCTTGGGGTCAGTATGTTGTATGATAATTCATGTATATCATATGTATGTATGCATAATTGTTCTTCATTCCCCAATCAAGGAAGGTCACCTAGAAGAAGGGAACACGTGTCTTTTGAGTCAACATGAGAGAGACCAAAAGAGATCTCAATGCTTTGAATCGTCCTCAAGTAGACAACACTAAGGACAACAAATAGAAGAATGAGAATAACACATAGAAGAAGTAACAAAAGAGATCAAGAGAGGAGGAGAGAGTCTGCTATGCTAATGAACTAGTCTAGCACGTCATCTACCCCCCGATCTTGCTGATCAATATTTTGGGAAGGTAGGAAACATGCTAGAGGAGGAACATCCAACACAGCAGATGGAGCTATCACAAGATCCAAACAAGGGCTATGTTCATGTTCCGAGCCACGTTGTTCTTGTCTAGGAGCTAGGATAAGTGCTTTAGAAAATTCGTTAGATAAATGGTTATCAACATCAACATATTCATATTCACTATCAGAATGAACAGGAGTAACATTTTCATCATGAATAACATTTTCATCTATATCATCATCAAGATTTATAAAAATAGAATCTTTAACTCGCACAGGATAAAGACCATCATGCATCTTATGTTTAGGAGATTTCGGCTCAATCGTCGGCTAAGGAGAAAATGGAATAATACTGGCTGAAGGTGTTTTTGGGGATTGCAAAGTTTGAGAAGTAGCTGCCTAAGCTCTAAGACGATGCTTTCGTCAGCATTCACGTGCAGAATGATTTCATCTAGTCTTAGTAGGAAGTTGAGAAGATTGAGGAGGAGGAATATTCTCATCCTTATCACTTGGGTGTTTAGGTTGTGGTCTCTTGGGTTGAATAAGAGGAGAAGAGGAAGGTCTCTTCTCTCCATAAGAGGAAGGAGGAGGAACTGCTCCATATAAGGGAGGAATATTTGGTTTAGGAAGGAGACCAAGCCCTTCATGACGAGGAGGTATAGGTCTACTTTTAGGAAGTTTATTAGATATAGGCATAGTCACATTCATAGGGATGGGTTGGGAATCTTCTTGAGGAAAGACATTAGTTTTATCTTTCAAAGGAAGAACTTCCTTCTCAAGAATGATAGGAATATCAAGTTTGGGTGTTCTAGGTTCACTTAGAGATAGGATCATATCTTTTTTCCACTTTTGATAAGATTTAAAAAGATGATCACTTCGCGGTGGAAGAGATTGGAATTGTTTAGGCCAAAAATAATCAATAGGAACGCTAGAAGTTCTTTCAGCTGGTTTAAAGAGACTATGATTGACAGTAACAAGTTCACCATTATGGGGAAATTTCAAACACTTATGAATAGGAGAAGCAATAGCTTTCATGGAAGATAGCCAAGGATAGCCTAGCTTCACACGAAATTGTTCGGACGATGGAATAATAGAAAAGTCCACATCAAGGGATTTGTTATGGACCTCAATAGGTAATGTAATAGAAGCAATTGCAGGAGAAGAAAATGTATCAAATAGTTTCACAACCACATTTGTTTCGTCATAGATCACTTGATTCAATTGCAAAGTAAAAATAAATTCTTCAGTAATGACATTAACCATACAAGAAGGATCAATAAGCACTCCACGGCAAGGTGTATTCTTGACTTTTGCAACTATATATAAAGGACCATCAGGTGCCCTGATAGTTTCACTGGAATCAAATGTGACGGAAAGTTCTTTAGGGATTTTCTACTATTCCACAAAGTTAATCACATTCGGAGTCATAGACACAAGATCATCAGGTGAGACAGAGGAATCATTAGTATCAATCACATTAGAGGTATGAGAAGGTAATAGATCAGTAAAAATCTTAAGATTTTGGTTAGGAGGAGCTACAAATGTGTTGCCTTTATCATTCACACCAGAAATAGAGATAGTATTATTATCAATCAAATCTTGAATTTTACCCTTTAAAGCAAAACATTTTTCAGTATCATGCCCAGGTTGACGATGAAATTGACAAAAAGATTTGTTATCAAAATAGGGTGAATTAATCTTTGTAGGATCTATTTGCCTTATAGGAGGGAGAGTAAGCACATTTTGTTCCAATAACTTATTCATAATACTATGCAATGATTCATTCAAAGGAGTAAACTTTCCTTCTTTCTTGAAAAACTTAGAAATAGGAGGCACACCTGATGCTGCATTCACATTGTTGTTGATGATGTTTTCATTCAATTTAATGGACTCTCTGTTCGGTTTAAACTTCCCAAATGGTTGTTGACTACTATCACCCTTATCACTCGGAGCCATAGGATTTGCTTGTTCCATTTGACTCACATTCAGTTGATAATTGTGAAGAGTTGCGCACAACTGTTGGAAAGAGGTAAACTCAGAAAATAGAAGTTTTTCTCTAATATCTTTTTGTAAATTAGAAATAAAGATTCTTTGAATATCATTGTCAGGTACTGGAAAAGAAATTTGAGCATACAAATGCTTATATCTACCAATGAAATCAGTCACTCTTTCTTTAACACCTTGTTTACAATGCATTAAATCAATCAAAGTAACTTTAGGACTTATATTGTTTTGAAATTGTTGAATAAAAGCATTTGCAAGTTGTTCGAAAGAAGTAATAGAATAAGAAGGCAATGAGAAATACCATTGTAGGGCTTTATTTCTTAATGTTCTAGTAAACAGTTTTGCAAGCAACCTTTGGTCATAAGCAAAATCGGTACATATTGTTTGAAAGGTCTTAGCATGTGTTAGAGGATCACCCTTACCATTATAAAGCTCCACTTGCAGAATTTCAACATGTTTAGGGGGGATAGCTCAAACAATGTCAAGAGAAAGTGGGCTCGCAACATCAAATGTGGGCACACTAAACTTAGATTGATTCATAGAGGCAATTTGTTGCTGTAAAGAAGAGATAGTTTGTGCAAGATTGTTAATGGTCGCTTCAGTCTAAGAGTTCATATTAGACGTGTTAGATTGTGATGGAGGTATTATGTTATTGAAAGAAGGTATTGATTGACAGTACGGTGGTGGGACACTATGATAGTTAGTCATAGGAGATGATTGGAAAGGAGGAACACTACAAGGAGGAATAGAATGATTAAACGAATTGCCCCCCTGCGCCAGGTTCATTTGTGGAGATATAATAGGAACACTCATTGAAGGAATGAATGAAGAAGTTGGATTAAATGAAGGAAGAGGGTTGATTGAAGAAGAGGGATTGCCCCCATGACTGGTGATCATAGGAGGAATGTCTTGTATTGAAGTAGTCATTATGTTTGATGTAAAAGTAGGTATACTAGCAATCACATTCAAATCCACAATGTGTGCAATACCACACAAAATATCAATTCCATTCTTATCACTTTGAACCATACACTTTAGACCCTCAATTAAGGAAAGAGCTTCACTATCAGGGTATTCTTGAGACATCCATTGTCGAAAATCATCGAATTGGTTATCCAATTTCGAAAGTTGTTCTACAGAAACCTCATGGAGAGCTTCTTCATCATTAAGAGGATTAGAGGAATTACCCATGTCTTCGTTAAAAAGGCCATTCAAATTAGGTTCCATCTCCTCAGTAATTAAACCTTGGAAAGACTTAATTCTAAGGCTTCGTCTAATGGGAATAGTGTAAGTAGGGCTTATTGTTGTAAAACTCATGCACTAAAGAGAGAGAGAAGATTTTGAATTTTAGAGGTAGCAAATTTCAATAAAATCAGCCAATCTCCTAGATTTAAGCTGTTAAATACAATCAAGACAATCTCCCGAAATTTCGGAAAAAAAGTCAGGGACCGTGGCAAACGGAGTGCACACGGTCCTCGCAACTTTTTTTGAAATTTTCAGGGATGAAAGTTATGATGATTTTAAAGCTAATCTGAAAAAATTGAGTGATTTTACGATCTGTAGATAGGCCAAATTAAAGTTGCAATCTCAAAATTGAACCCTACCAAGATTGTTGAAAAAATGCAAAATTTGAATTTTGAAAAAGAGAGGGAAACTAAAATTTTGAATTTTATGATTTTAGAGGGAATACTGAAGGCAATGCAGGCTTTGAAATTTAAAAGTTGACTCGATTTCATGCAAAATTCAAATTTGAAAGTGGAAATCAAGGTTGTTGCAATTAAACATTTAATTTCAAAAGTCACAAATTGTAAAAATTTGAATAAAGCACAAAAATTTCGAAATGAATGCCAACACACTTTTCAGATTTAAGACAGTAAGAAACACAATTTTGATATGAATTTTAATTTCAACAATTTTTTTAATGATTATAAGCCTTTATCCAAGCAATCACTATACCAACTTTGACTTTAATTTTGAAAGTGTTAGAATTGATAAAATCAGCCAAAATTCTGGATTTTAGCAGAAAAATACAGTAAGATCTAGCTCCCGAAATTTCGGAAAAAATGTCAGGGACGATGGCGCTCGGGGTGCACACAGTCCTCGCAACTTTTTTCCAAATTTTCAGGGATGAGAGATATTGTGATTTTATTGCGGAATCCAAAGTTACAACCGATTTGGAGGTGTTTTGATCAGTGGAATTATCAGTCAAAGGTTGAATCAAGAAGGTTTTAAAAATTAGGGTTTTGACATTTAACCACTTAATTTTCAGAATTAAAGCACAAATATGAATTGGCAATTTGCAATAGAAGGGTAGATCTAAAACAAGCATTAACAATTAAACATTTCACAAGCTCAATTACTAAAAAGAAAATTTTAGGGTTTTTATGCAATCAACCTCTAAAATTTGCAAAAGATCAAACATGGAAATGTAATTAAGGAAGCAAATTTTTCAGATCTAACCATGAATAATCAGAATTAGTATGTTCACGTCGGGTTCACCAAAATGTAAAGCGGAAAAAATCGGACCCTAGTTGTTCTCCCCTCCCCAACTCCAAGGAGAGAGAAGGGAGAGTCACTAGGGTTGATGGTTTTCACTTAGGAGAGACTTTACATTCAAAAGAGGGGTTGAAACCCACAAGATCCAATCCCACATAATGCAGGATTGGATTCTAAATGAGTTTCAAGGGTTGTGACATCAAGGATACCCTCTTTTGTAAAGAATGTAGATAGAATGATTGAACTAGGAATGCATGTAAAGTAAGAAAGATTCACTTATAAACAGAGATAGGGATACAAGATGAAGCTGCGGACCTGGAATTAGCAGTAAAATGTTGAGACGGTGTTGTTCTGCAAATTTGAGCGAAAGTTGACGGGACGATGGCGCCCGGCGTGCACACGATCCTCCAAAAAATCCGCGAAACGAAGGTGGATCTGTTCGTCTCTGCACAAGGATTCCAGATCTTCAATTACAGCCGCATACCTGTAACCTACACATAGAAAAGAGAGGACGATTGGGGGGTTAGGGATTAGGGGTTTGCCTTTAGGTCAAACCCCGGTTTTGGAATTAACCAAGAAATGAGAATGCTGTAAATGTAAATGTTTGTAATGTAAACAAGTACTGATACCTTGTTGTAAGAATATTTGTATTCTTACATGTGAAGGTGTAATGTATGTAGTATGTTGTATGTTGTATGTGATCTCCTCTTCAATGGTTGAATCCTTGTCTTGAATGCAACACCTAGCCTTGAATGGAGACTTAGAATGCTCAATTGCTTGAAGGAATGCTTGAATGCTTGAATGTTTGAATGTTTGAATATTGCTTCCGCATCTTGCCCTTGCTTATTTCCTTCCTCCCTTTCTAGGAGAGGAAAAGTAGTTTATATACTTGTCAATTAGGGTTGATAGACTGATTTTTCTGACCTTAGGCCGACCAGGAAACATTATTTCCCGAATTGCAAACTTAAAGACCCAATGCCCAAAAGGAGACCGGGCCCAAAATAGGGCCAGGGACCAGGGCGCTGGGCACCATGGTCCTGGGGGACCAGGGTGCTAGGTGCCATGGTCCCACCTCCCGGGACAATAGGGTGGAAGGAGGGATCATGCCAAGGTGCAGAAAAATGCAGTTTTTGGTGTCACAAGCAGGTTTCAGGGTCTCCATTCAGGTTCAACGTTGCGTCGCCATCGTGAAGACCCAAATGCAGTCGAAATTGCAAGTGTTGCAATTTTAGGATGCTACAATCATATTTGTAGCTTTTCTAGTAGCCTTAGGTACTACAATGCTCATTTTTACTTTCTCCTTCACCTCTTCATAGGTTCCATACCTTAGTTCAGTTGCATGCCTTGGCAATGATAGATAGGCATCAATTTGTTGTTGTGTAATATCATAATCAATCTCATAACCCATTGGTTGCAATGATTGAGTCCTTGGTTTGACAACATTTACATAGCAATAATCAGTGTTGACTTCAAAACATATATTGTCCTTGTATTTTTCGACCAGCTGTGGTGGAATCCTGTACCTGTTGTGCATTTTCTCTAGGAATTTGCTAAAGTAATCATCCATGATATCATTAAAGTTATCTCCTAACTTCTTGATGTAGTCATTGATCTGATGGGTGATAGGTTGGTGTAGCTCCCATACTACTTTACCGACTGAGGGAAAGAACTTCTCAAAATAGAAAACATACATACAAGTAGTGAACCAAACTTTAGTGTGTTTGCCGAGTTGTTCTTCTTTGGCTTCCTTATTGTGTTCAGGTTCTCAAACAAGTTCTTTAGTATCACTTCACATAAGTCTACTTTCATTCCCTTCTTCACTATTTTGTAGGCCAGGTCCACTGTAGCACATGGTACACTATTTTCCCTTGCAGATTGGAAGAAACAGTAACCAATAACTCTGATTGCAAATTTTAGTTCAGCATCAGTGACATTATTCAATTTCAGTCCTCGGTAATCAAATTCTACTCCTGTTAG
Source organism: Cryptomeria japonica (assembly GCF_030272615.1). Taxonomy (NCBI): domain Eukaryota; kingdom Viridiplantae; phylum Streptophyta; class Pinopsida; order Cupressales; family Cupressaceae; genus Cryptomeria; species Cryptomeria japonica. The sequence continues at coordinate 620,929,307 of NC_081411.1, forward strand.
ACTAACTAGCTCCTTTTGTGATATCATTTTCTGTGCACGAGCATGATCGTAGATGGGATATCTGGTGATCTGATGAATGACTTCCTTCATGATCTTGAATGGTTGCTCTTGTAGCCACATGAAATCATCATGTACTCTGCTCAATACAAACTTAACCCACTGGGGTTTGAACACATGGGGATAGACTAGGGCTTCAGTTAATCCCTTGATTTTGATATGCTCAAATTTTCTATCTAGTTTGCCATCAGTGCACAATTCATTATATGTGTCACTAATCTCTACATGACCGAGTTCCTCAACATGGTATTTGGTAAAGAATCTGACATCTTCCACTAACAAGACTCGATCCGGGATGAGTGAAAATGCAGTTTATCATCCGGTTCTGAGGCAACTTTAGGAGTTAGAGAATATTTCAGTAAGGGCTTCTCCACATTTTGGACAACTACAGGGTCTTGGATCTTGGGCGCCATGGTAGATTGTGGGTAAGATTTGACAAGTTATCCTTAGGGTTTACAAATGACTGACGCTTCACACTCGGTAGACAATAGCAATTTGATGAGATCGGAAACCAGCTAAACAGTGTGAATAGATTGATGTAAATACCTCAAAATTCGCTCTGAATGAAGTTTGATCGCTTTGATTCGCTCTGCTCTACTTCTCAAAAACTTGGGTGAATGAAAATGACCGCGAAAACACTTTTAAGTACTCAAAAATACCTTATTGGGCTTCGTGCAAGTTAGGTCAAGATATTAAATGCACTCACTTCACCTTTTACCGATTTACTCTTTTTTTGTTTTCACCGAGTACCCAACTTTGCTTTATTAACCGACTTGACAGGTTTCCTATATAGTATATAAATTGACTAATTGCATCTTAACTATGCAGATTTTGAATTCTGTACATAATAGAAAAGGAACTGTTATGATTTAATTTTTAGAGAATGTAGCCCCTTCATACCTTTCCTTGACTAATTTGAAATAGGTGCACCTAACTTGGTAGGTAAGGTGCTTTCTTCATCAGACATAATTTCTTTCTTTTTCCAAATCATCTTGAATTTTTCTTTTATCTCTTCAGTGTCTCTTCTCAATTGATCTCTGCAATCTCTAGCTAAATGTCTAGCTTTGTGACAATGAAAACATGCCATACCAAGATTTCTCCATGATCTCTGGTTGTTCATTCCAAATCTTATAAAACAGTTGGCACTTATATGTCCATATCTTCCACAACATTCGCACCATATCCTTGTATTGTAATCCCATGGTACCGCTACATATTGTCGGTAAGGATTAGTGTGAGTTCGGTAACCTCTAGTGTTTTCTCGGTGTGGATACTTCATGTAGTTCTTTTGCTTAAACCAGCACTTCTCAGTACTATGTCCACATCTATTGCAGTTTCTACAAAACCCTTTGAATTTTGCCTTATGATAGTTGTTAACAGACTTTGTCCTACATTGATTAGGTGTGTAACCATATTTATTGCAATTGTAACAATATCCATTGGACTTAGAGATACTCAATTGCTTACCTTCTCTGATCTGGCATATGTTGGAAGTATGACCTTGATTTCCACAGTAGTAGCAAATAGGCTTCTTCCTTTTGATGTTATTCCTTTTTCCAGCTTGTTTTGATGATTCTACTCTCTCGGTGGTATGAATTCCTTTCTCGGTTGATTCTTTTCCTTTGTAACCGAGTCCTCCATCTTTGTAGAGTCTTCTTGTGTTCAGTTGCTCATCCAGCATCTTTGATGCTTCATAACTTTTCTCCAATGATTCTTTGGATTTCTTCTCAGCTTCAAGTTCACCAGTCAACCTTGATACTTCAAGTTTCAATGATTGATTTTCATCATTCTTTAGAATTGCTTCATGATGTGCATAACCTAGTTGATCTATCATATTTTGGTGAATACCAGTTAACCTTATGATTTCATCATCCTTATCAGATACTAGAGCTTCAATTTGTTGTTTCTCTCTTTGTAGATCTCTTGCTTTATCCTTAGCTATCCTTAATGCATCTAGATTTTTAGTCATCTGTGTACTAAAATGTTCATGTTCTCTTCTCATTGCTTTTAGTTGATCAGCCAATGCTTTGTTCTTTTCTTTCAACATTCCAATCATTTCTTCAGTCTCTTTAGATATACTATTCTCATATGATGTCTAGATTTGTTCCACTAGCTCTTGAGAATCCTACAAGTCATCAGATAATCTTCTCCTTACTTTCAGAGATTTTTGCATTTGCCTTTGCATGTCTGCAATCACTTGATTTGCATTATCCAGCTCTTCCTGAAGATGCACAATCCTCCGAGATTGTTTGTAGCCTTCCATTGCTAAGATCCTTCTCTTTAGGTAGTTAAAACCTTTTCCAAGATTCAAGCTTTGATACCAATTGTTAGGCCCAATATGGAAAGCTAATGTACTGAGAGGGGAGGGGCGAATCAGTACTCCAAAACTTTTCTTTGATAATAACCTTACTGTTATGCATAAACATAATAGTGCAGTAACATAAAATAAAACTAAAATCAACAGATAACAATCATACATGATTCACTCCATAACACATATATTTTGGTCATGCAAAAACTCTTGGTTAGAGAGAAAAACTGTTGTGGGGATGGCACCCACAACTTCACTACTGCAATAATAAAGAATGCTGGGTTAGAGCTACATTTAGCTATTTTTGATAGCTTACCCTGTTAGGAGTATCGAGATCAGTTAGATCTACCTTACTAAAGGATTTTACAACACTATATAAGTGTAGCACCTGGTTAAAGGATTTACAATTTATAGACTTGGTTAGAGTCTTTTACCCTGTTAAAGGTTTCTCTTACAACTTCAAAATATTACAATAAAATCATTACAAATATCTGCAACTTTACATCTGAAATGCTAAAGTAGATTCTATGTGCTCTGAATAAGATTACCTAGCTTGTAGCATACCTCGGTAACCCATAATGGAACTCGGTAAACCCTTCTATTTACTCTATTCTTCGACTGTTCATTGATAACCTTCTCGGTGACCTCTCTGTGTCTCTGTAATAGTCTTCCTTCATGCATACACACACACACATTCCCTTTTTTTTTAACCCTAAAATCATGTTGTATAAATAGATCTCTTACAACAGTGATTTAATTCATTTCTTCGATCTTACAAAAAGATTCTTTGAATGAATGACTAAACAAAATATCTCATTGGTTAGATTGACCTTGTAATCATACACAATCTCCTAATGCAATTTCCAATGCAAAAACGGTTAGATGTGCCTCGACCTTGTAACACGTTTTCATGTGCATGTCTAGGTTCAATGTATCTGGTAAAACATTTCACTCGATGAATATCAACTCGGTGAGTTAACTTTACCACTCAGTAGCCATGAAACTTTACTCAGTGAATACTGCGTTCTGTGACTGCTTTCTTCTGTAACTGACTAGACTATTCATACCAACTTCTCTGTGTGTACCGACTGCATGATTTGGTAATACTAACCGACTAGAATATATAGTATGACTTTGGATATGAAACTAATGGCAATTTGATAAGTAGTAACAAATAGTACTTGACACTTGGGGCCATCCTAGGGATATTTGGAAAGAAGTGGGAACTACAGGAAGAAGAGGCATTGAAGAGGAGACCAAAGAATGACATGAAGATAGAGGAGGGGAATAGAAACATAGCTATGTCACAAAAGATATGGGAACCTATGAGGTTCTTGCTACCTGTTTTTGACTCCTAAGAAATCTAGGATTCTTACTCCTGTTTCTCTTCTTTACTTTAGTGAGTATCTCAGACAAAGGACTATTAGATCTAGGGCTTCCATTTTTATCCTTTGAAAGATTTTGAACCAAAATTGTAGGGCTACCTTTTGGAGCTACCGCAGGCACTTTTGTTGGTTCAACTTGCTACTCTATAACCTCTTTCCTTGGCATAGGCACCTCTTCTCCAATCTTTTGTTGATATTTTAAGGCAATTTATTCTACCTCATGCTCATTAGATGATTATAGTGCTCTTCATCCCACTTTTTGTCAAGCATATCATCCCCATCAAGATCATCCACTTGGGCAATTGTGTCTCCTATCTCTTGACGATAGATCCAAAAGTCTGCAATTTTGTCATCATTCCACTCATTGTCTTTCAACCTTGTTTTTATACTTGGTGTAATTCTATGATGGATTGGCATTTTACTTAACAATATAAAATCTATGCCAAGGGGGTCTTTGTTGCCCACTCAAAAAGGATAAGTTTGCCACTATTTGTTCATTCAATACCATGGAGTCTCTTCTTTCTTCCCAATATTGCCTTTGGTGATGTCACAAATCAAATTTCCTATCTCTTAAACAACCATCTAAGTCATATTCCCATGTATCACAAATGACATCTAATCCAAGAAAACTTAACTTGACAACTAGCAAAGGTTCTTCCTTCCTTTTGTCTAAAGTAACTCCCCCGAAGGTGATTGAGTATTGGTAAATCATGTACTTTCCTCTACTTGCTCCAATTTGACCATCAACTATGGAAAGTTGTAAAAAAAAATTGAGGGTAAGGGTTCTATGTGTTACATGTACATGCAATCTAAACGGTTCATTAGAAAAACCATGCACATGGATCATGGTAAAATTCATCCCATAGAACTAGTCATAGGGTGGGAAAAATTGGGTCATCCATTGCATCTATGTCTCTAAAAGTCTGGCAGGGAGTTGCTCAAATTCTCGAAGGACAGAGGATAGAAAATGATCTGAGAAAGAATAATAATCTTGAGTAATTGACAAGATTGGGGTCCATATGGTTACACAATTCCCTTCTCCCAAGGCATTTATAGTATCTAACTAGATATGGTCATGCCTTTGAAAGAAAGCTCAATGTTTTGATAAAGCATCATGTGAACTGAGAAAGAAGAATCCTTGAATATAGACTCCAACTTCAACATTTCTAGTTGTTCTGCCATGTTTTTTAGCAATGATATCTAAAAAATCCATCCAGAATTTTCCCTTGTAGGTCCAATGCTTATATCCCATAGCTATATGGACTTCTTCTAGCTTTCCATCAATCTCATTTCCATGAATGAATGCCAACATAGAGAAAGAATCTTGTTGGTCCTGCTTAAAGGATTCTCTCGATATGGGAAATTTAGGAATCTCCGTCATATTATTGTTTGCACCAAACTCTTTGTTAAGGAAATTAAGTTGTTCATTATTATCATCATTTGGGTCATATTTATCAATTCCTATTGTAGACACCTATTTTTGTCCACTTGGTTAAAAAAATTTAATATTTATTTAATTATCATCCATCTAGATATTAATTAAATTTACATTCAATTAATCCTTTCCCCTTCTCAACTATTAATTAATTCACCCCAACCCTCTTCTTCTATTTAATTAAATAAATTATTTGATTTATTTGATTTTATTCACATAACCTAATTGAGACTATTAATTAAATAAATAAATCATATTTGTTTAATTAATTCCCATCACATGTAATTAAATCCCTCTCACATTTAAATAAATCAATATTTATTTAAAATCCTAAAAATCCATCCACTTGTATTCTCCTACAAAACCCCCTTGCATATTAACCCTTCTTCTAAATTCTTCTAATCCCTTCTAATTTATCCTAATCCACTTCTAAACATTTGCACATTCCTAAACTAGGGATTATGGATGAGTCACTTCTCTTCTCAAAAACATTAAAAGCTTTCTCCCTTCCACAAGTTAACCCTCTAAGTCTTCTTAAACCTTAAAGGCTTTTATCTAACTAACCCACCTTTGACCCTTGGTTAGAGACTTAACCTCTAACTCAACCATCCATCTAACCCTCGAGTCTCTTCAAGTACTCAATGCTTTGACCATGGTTACCCTTTAACCCTTGTACATTCATTTATCCCTTAGATAAAAGCTTTAACCATTAACCTAACCCTAATTTAACCATCCATCTAACCATCATGTCTCTTAGGAATTTAATGCTTCTTCTCTCTCCTCTCAATACTTCTCATGATGTCACTTCTCACCCTGATATTGGTGGAAGTTAAAAACATGGATTGAGGATCAAGCCATATTCATGTAATCCTAGCTCTTGCTAAATCAAATCAATCTTATCCATCCAATTTCCCATTTTCTCTATAAATAGGACTCATTATCTCATTATAAAGGCTACATATGGTCAAGGTTATTTCATTATCAAGTGATATACATTGTGCTACATAACTCTCTCTCACTAGTGCATTTTAGAAGCATTTTAGATTACAATATCATTATCACAGCATGTTAGTTTCATTATCATAGCATAAAATCTTCATTATAGCAAGATTTCTTATAATTTCATAGATCTTACTTGCATAACCATATAGATCATTTAATCATAGCACTTGTTCTTTGAGTTGTCATTCTAAAGATCAATTGATCAATGATCTAAAGAGAAAACGCAGGACTTGAGGGATCCTTGGAGATAGAGTAAAAATGTAACTCTTTTAAAATGATAGCTTGTTTTGTCAATTTTATCCTTTGTTATATAATGTTCTATTGGTGTGTCACTAACAATTTGATGATTTGATAGTCACACTTTTGTGCACACATTTTTGGGTGCCCACCATGGGGCGTACCCCCAATATTTCTAACCATTTATGAGTAGGTTCAAGTGTAGGTTTTTGATAGAACACCAGAATAGCGCATTGCTCTCAAACTATAGCACTTTTATCTTATCTTTTAGCACATAAGAGCTCTGAAATGGTGCATGTAAGGATTTGAATAATGCATACAAGAAATCTTTCAGCACCTTAATAGAATATTCATTTATTCTTTGTCTTCTTTTAGCATATTGAATCATCAGTATGGTGCATAGGAGGTCCAGTGTATCACATTGATTGTAAAGTTTAGTGCTTAGGCTTTGTTGTATAGTGCATTTATTCTCTGTTTTAGTGCATTTTTCAAAAATAGAGAGTCAAAATCTATAACGCCAAAGAAAATTTTAGGCTTGTAAGCCTATAATATTGGACTAATGTTTCGAGTGTTTAATAGGTTCTACCTTTGTTTGCAGGTATGAAGGAGCTAGATTAGTTTTTATTTTACATTTGTTTCAAGTTTTCATTTTCTTGCTACAAAAGTTCAAAAAGAACTCACAATTCATTTTTTGCAAAAAGTTTTAAAAGAACTTCATGTTAGATATGTTGAGAAGTTTGCTAGAATGTGTTGTTGTCATTGATGTCAACATATTCTTCTGTGTGTTATAGTGTTGTAGTTAGATTAAGTAAGTTGGTTTGGCGAATGTGTTGTAGATGAGTTGTTGCAGATTAAAAGGTTTTGTGATAAGTATCTCTAGTTGATTCAACTGAAGTTTCAGTGGTCCACAGGATGATTTTTCCGAGTTATGAGGTTTGGTATTGTGGTTGGTTTTTCAGTTTTTTGGTGTTGTTCAGTATTTTGGATTTTTCTTTGCATTGCTCCGCATTGAAATATCTTGGTTTCCGGATTTGGCAGAGTGCTTGGGACATTTTGGTGTATTCTTAATTCAGATGATTCATGATTTGGAGGTCTGCAAGTGTATATTTTAGTTTGACAGTTAGTTTAGTTAGTGTTTTTGAGGTTCGATATAATGATGATGGAGATTCTAGTAAGTGGTGATGTTGCAATTGCTTTTGTTGTAATTCATGATGCTTGTGGATGTTTCTAGATCATTTCCTATTTGTGCTAATGGTTTTCATTGTTGGAATCCAAGAACACTGAGAGGGGGGGAGGATGAATCAGTGTTCTATCGGTAAGATAAATTTTAACCTTATTAACAAAGTGTTTCAGTAACCGGTAACCATAAAAGAATATAACAACAAGTACAAATAATCCCACCACAAGAATATACACCATAACACAAAGATTTATATGTGGAAAACCTCAAAGAGGAAAAACCACAGTGGGATTGGTGACCCACAATATCTATCCATTGGCCAAATGAATAAATATTACAATAGGGGCCTGCACATGCAGGAAGGCCAACAACCTAGAGAACACTTCTCATTACAAAAGGAGCCTCAATGACTAGAAGCACCAAATACTGGTTTACAAACAAAATTCTAAACTTAGAGAATGCATCTACTATGTTGGATGAGTTCCAGTTCAAGCACTGACTGTACCGATTTCCACTATGTCTTCCTTTACCGGTAACTTGCTTTGCATCCCAAACCTTAACACTAATAACCAAGACCAACTATAGAATATTATATTTGTATATTGTCAATCAATATTGTTCACACTATATCGCTATATCTCACATCATATGTATATCTCTCAATATCATCATATCCAAAATATCCTAACTGGACTAACTTAAATACCCTTCCCAAACATAAACATAAATGCCTTGTGTCGGCTTACAAATGATATTATAATTTATTTACATGTCGTCCTAGACAAAAATCAATATATTAAAATTCATGACCGATGCCACTGATTTCTACCGCGTAGACCTGTCGGATCAATCTCCTATGTCGGCCTCATGTACCGGTTCCTAGTTTGTTGATTTCCCTGAATGTCGGTGGTTGAATCATGAATACCAGTGAGTACTGGTTAAGTGTCCGACCCAAAATGACATGTGTTGCCATCAATGACAATACAATTAAACCGAATGATTATCAATTACCAACAATATCCCCCTTTTGCATTGATGGCAACACTCATGTGAAAAATGAATCGCTGAAGTGTTGTCCTGGTTCCTCCCAAAACCTGATGACCAAAACTGACCCTGCTCCCCCTAAGTTGTACATTACTTCTTATGTCTCTTGACATTTTTTAAAACAAGCACTCCCCCTTTGGCATCAATGACAAAGGCAGGACAAAATAATGCAAGAATTAAATCAAAATATGTTTATTGGATCTAGATATACTTGAATATATCAGGGTAAGCACCCTTCAAAAATCCTAAGTATCCCGACCAATTTTCAAAGTTCCCAAAATAGTTACAAACCTATTAAGAATGTATGCATGTAGTTATTTCAATGCGGGTTTATTCATCAATCCTATACTTTCCCACTTATGGAGTAATAAAGTGTTCAACCAAGGACTTACCAATCCTCTCAATTCCCTAGCTCACCGGATTAATCTGTCCATATCTTTCTCCAAGGCTGATATCTCAGATTATGTAACCAAAATTTGACCATCAATGGCATTGGTCAATGACTGAGTACCATCAAAACTGTTAGCTAGATGTTCCAACCAGGTCTTTTCCACTTTTGTTTTCACCTCCGAGTCATTTGTAAATTTGTCAGTGTTAGTACAAGACCTATATATACAAATGCACTGATTAAGAACCTCATCAATCTTTGTAAGTTGCTCTATCATATTGACCTTGTCTGATATGAGCATATTGTCACAAGTGACCTTCCTATTTGCATTGTATCTCTCTATCAATTGTTAGTTTGATATTTGTTGAAGAGTTTGAAAATATTTTGCAATATATTTAGTCAAACTCTTAAGCTTACCAGAGGGGATAGCTACCAGACTAGAGTATCCTGGAACTAGCTGTTGCAAAATCAAATGGCCTGCTCAATGACCTTCTTATATTCTGATCCTTCCTTCCTCAACTTCTGAGCTGCAACAAACATTAATTCAAAATTGCTCAGCTTCTCAATGTTGTTCTGCCCAAAATCAACTTGACCGGATGAGCCATGTTCCAACAATGAACAACTGGACTCTCCAACCTGCTTACTAGCACCAGTGGCTTCGTCACTTGGTGCACTAACTATCTCAACCTTAGCCTCTTTAGTATGTACATTTTTTTCTGGAGGTACAACATCCTCAACCTATTTATTATCTATATCCACATCAATAACTTCTACATCCAGAATGTTTTGTTCTGGTGTATCCTGCATATCATGCACAACTTCAAAGTTATCTACTAGTTTCTCTATATTATGTATACATGATACTACCAGAGGAATATCCTTCGTTAGTTTATGTCCCAAAACTGGTGAATCCATACCCAATATACCTTTGCCCTTACCATCAACAAATATGTCTTCAATACTAGACTTAGGCAAAAATATCAGTGCAGTAAAGAAATCTGGTTTGTCTACAAATAATTTTACCCATGCCTCGCAGATCTCCTTAACTATTTCATTTACTTTACCTACCATGAGACTCACATGTTGATGTCTGCTCCAAAAAATTGTTCTATTAGGATATTCAAGACACTACTACAACTCCTCATTAGTTATAGCACCACAAATAGTTAATAACTCCTGCAACTTTATATTTTTATTCTCTTCAACTGCAAAGAATCTCCTAACATCTAGGTTATTGTACAAATCTCCTGGTATTTGATTTTCAATCTCAAGTAATACCTTCTTATATATATCTAAATACAACAAAACTGCTTCCTAAATCTCCATTTGATCCTTATCATCCATATGTTCATAATAATGTTGGATATTACTCAAAATTCCATCTTTAGCTATTTGATCTATTAATTCAGCAACTAAGAGAGGAGGAGTGACCTCAATACTCTTATTGGATTCGAGAGGTATATCTAATTTTGATTTCTTCTTCTTTCTAGGAGTAGAAGTAGATTCTTTAACCAGTTTTCTCTTCTCTATTGGTTTCCTCTCCTTCAAAATTTTCTTAGGGGCCGCCGGACGAGTGACCTTCACTTTCCGTACCTTTCCTTCCACATGCTTCTTCCTCTGTATTTTGATGTATGTCCGGGGAAACTTTGGAGGCATAACATTAGTATCAGAACCAGATTCAACAAGGGCAATAAAAGTTTCTGGTTTCTTCCTCTTTAGTATACCCTTGTTGGTTGCTTCTATCGGTGGAGTCTGAACTGCTTCCGAAGATGACCCTTCAGCCAATCCAATGATCTGCTTGATTTTAGAGGACATCTTCTCCACAACTTCCCCAACCTTCTTGTTTTTTCCTTCCCTTTTCTTCTGACTAAAACCTATCTGAACTTCAAATTCGTTTTTCTTTGTTGTCCCAAAGTTTTCTCAATTTCATCAACTGGGGCGTCAATTAGAGTCTTGGCATATAAGTCCAAGATCTCAACATCAAACTGATAGCCCATCTCAGTGATCTAGATCTTCCATGGTTGCACTAATTCCATTAATGTTTCATCCTTCTTAACCATAAAGCAGATTTCAATAGAATACTTATCAACAATATGTTTCGACACTCTCTCTCTTTTCTTCATAGCCTTCTAAAATGATTTGGAATAACCCCATTGAATGGAGTCTCTCTCCTTGTCCTGTCCTAAACCTCTTATAGCATTATTTATTTTCTTTCCTACCAGCATATCAAATGCCCATTGATTTTTACCAGATCCCGGTAACTCATTCAAAAAGAAAAGCATCAAGCAAACAACAAGATTGCCATACCGAAAAACACCTTTCTTTTTACCCTTAATCTTCCCTAGGTTTAAAATAAGCTCTTCACACATCCATTGACAGAGATCATACCTATCATTTCCTTTGGCCATCTGATGAGCATAGTAAATTCATGAACTAGAAATAGAGTTCAATTAGTTTGATTGGGTTACCTTGTAACCGATGATCATGCTTGCAAATTGAACAACTTTGTCTCTTATAGTGCTTATCCTCATTGACCGGTTGTCAAAAGTTACACCAGTTAACTTCTCAACCTCATTGTTAGGTATTTTCTTCCTTCCAAGAGTCTGACCAGTTTGGGGCAAACCGGTGATTGCACGAATAGCCTCCTTTGTGATTTTGTAGTGTCGGTCCAACCATATTAATTCCCCGTGGACATGGCTCAATACATACCAGATCATTTCATCTTCAAATTTCAGCATCTCCAAAATGTCTATGAAACCCTGATCCTTTAGAATTTGAAATTTTGGTTTCATCAATCCTTCCTGTCCAACAGATTTGTCATGTACATTGTTTTGATCTTAGTTGAACCTAAATCCTCCATAGTGCAAGGGATCTATGCACGAACAACTTCAACATACAGAACTCTGTCTAGAACCCTAGAAAATGCACTGACTGAATCAACAACCTTCGCAATCTAAGGGAATTGCATGAAAATCGGGCGTGGACAATCCTTGATGTCAACAACAATAGGGGTAGCCACACCTACTAGAGCGAGAGTAGATCTAGAAGCCATTATAAATAAAAGATAGTCTGAAAACTGATAAAATACCTCACAACCTTTGCCAGTGAAAGTTCTTGAAAATCCATAGCAAATGCATTGGAATTCACTTAAAAATTCTTTTGATCACCTTGAATTGCCTTAAACTCACTCTACTTCACTCTGAATGTTGTGTGATTAGAAATGAACCAACATTTCTCTTTTATCCTATGAAAACCCTAATTTCTCATTGATATAAAAGTGTGTTGGTCTATCATACCGGATTCAAAATCCATGACCTCAGTGTCGGGAAACCTTCAGATTGACTTTTCCAAGATCTAAAACAAGATTTTAGACCGCTACGAGGGGTAATGCAAGATCTATCATTAATTTTCCTCCCCCTAAGGCTAATGCCTTAGTTACCGGATGAGTCTTCTCCCGGTGCAGGAACATTCCACTCTGTCAGTTGAGTAACCGGGTTGATTGTCTCTGTCGGTTGATCTTCAGATTTCCTAACCCATTTCCTCTCATGCTCCTTCCAAATATCATCAACTTTCTATTTTCCTTTTTCATCATTTCCTACCAGATTGTTCTCGCTTCTTCAGAATTTAGCAATATGTCCTATTTTGTTGCATGCATAGAAAGTGACATTATTATCTGAATTGCCTTATTGTATCCTTGATCATTCCTTGACCTGCATTGATTAGCCATAAGTCCAAACTTTCCACATGCATGACATCTCACATTTTCTCTACAATCTTTTGTCCTATGACCATACTTACAATTTGAACATTGACTGGGAACTGCATTATTATCCTAATTTTCTCTATTTCTACAATGTCTTGCCAAATGACCAATTTTATTACAAACAAAACATCTACCATTGAGTTTATGTGCATTGAGTTTCCTTACCAGTGATTTCTGGTTGACAGGTGGATTCTCCTTCTAATCGGCTATTTCAACTTCATTTGTAGTACCAGAGCTTTCTCCTTGCTACAATCTAAGACCTCTAGTGTCTTCCTTGTCTTTGTATTCATTTGCAGTATCCAAATCTCCTCTTAGGACTATTATAAATCTTTCCAACACCAGCTCATTATTATAGGACTGCACCAGTTCAGTTCTCAACATATCATTCTATGGTGTCGGCCTAATGCATTCCTCAGATATGTCTTTCAGAGATCTACAAAGATTTTCTTCATTCTTTTTCTGGTCTTCAATATCCTTGGACATCTTCATAGTTAGGGCTTAAATTTCATTCTTCATGATAATATTCCCTTGACTTAGCTTCTGACATTGTTCTTTAAGGGCATTCTTCTCTTCATCATCCTCATTTTGTAAAAGTTTATTTCTTCTAGCTTGAGCAGATGACAACCTCCCCTGTAGGATAAGAATGAATTCTTTTGCAGATTTTAACTCATCTTGTAATTTCAAAATTTTTATCCTTTTAGCATCATAGTCTTCAAGAACTACTTCAAGTTGTTTCTCCAAACTCATCTCCATGGATTCCGGATTTGGGATCTTCCTTAAGTTGTTAGACTTACTCCAAGGCACCAGGATTTGATACCAATTGTTGGAATCCAAGAACATTGAGAGGGGGGGGGGTGAATCAATGTTCTGCCAGTAAGATAAATTTTAACCTTATTAACAAAGCGTTTTTGTAACCAATAACTATCAAATAATATAACAAGTACAAATAATGCCACCACAAGAATATACACCATAACACAAAGATTTATACAGGGAAAACCTCAAAGAGGAAAAACCACGATGGGATTGGTGACCCACAATATGTATCCACTGGCCAAATGAATAAATATTACAATAGGGGCATGCACATGCAGGAAGGCCAATAGGCTAGAGCACACTCCTCATCACAAAAGGAGCCTCATTGACTACAAGCACAATACTAGTTTATAAACAAAATTCTGAACTCAGAGAATGCATCTGCTATGCTGGATGAGTTCCGGTTCAAGCACTGACTGTACCGGTTTCCACTGTGTCCTCCTTTACCGGTAACTTGCTCGACATCTCAAACCTTAAAACCAATAACCAAGAACGACTACAGAATAGTATATTCACATACAATCGATCAATATTGTTCTCACTATATCATTATATCTCGTATCATATGTATATCTCTCAATATCATCATATCCAAAATATCCTAACCGAACTGACTTAAATACCCTTCCCAAACATAAACATAAATGCCTTATGTCGGCTTACAAATGATATTATAATTTATTTACATGTCGGCCTAGATAAAAATAAGTATATTATACTTCATGACCGATGCTGCTCATTGCTACCATGTAGACCTGTCGGATCAATCTCCTATGTTGGCCTCATGTACTGGATGAGTGTGAATTACCAACACACATTGGTCATTGTGTGTGTTATTGATGGTTTTCCTTGATCCGGTGGTGTTCTTCATGTTCTTGGCCGACATGATGATTGCAGCATGTTGTGGGTGTTTGAGGTATAATTCTTTGAGGTGTTTCTAGTTTGAGGTGGTTATTTTTGGCCCATACTATGTCTTAGCCAACATTGTTTTGGTCCACACGTAATATTGTAGCGTGTATGGTTATATTTTGTAATTTGTGTTATGAGTTGAGCCGACCTTGAAGTATAGGTTGATGATGTGTATAAATAAATATAATATCATGTTGTGGATGTATCTGTGGTATCAGTGGATGTGTGAGATGTGCGAATAATGATTTAATCTTTTGGTAGCAGAGATGAAGTAAGAAGTGTGAAGTAGTGTGAAAGAGCAGTATATGAGCTTAGCTGGAACTGTAACCAAGCCCGAGGATCAATTCATGATCTTCCAGATGTAATCTAAATCTTTTTGTAAGATAGCGAGTCTTCCCAAGGGTTGTAGCCCTCTTTGTTATTGTGTTTGAGTAGTGAGCTCTAGGCAGTGTGCTTGAATGCATGTACATTTCCCATTGTAATATTTCATATACTTCTAACAAGGTATCATCATATTGTGGGTAGGTTCCCATCATGGCTTTCCCTTGACTGGGTTTTTCACATAAAAAAATATTGGTGTTATGTGTGTTATTGATGTGGTGTTGATTTATCATTTCAATGTTAAATTATTAGATCAGGAATTGTGTTTGAGCTAAGTAAAGCCTTTGAGAAAATTGATTCAACCCCCCCTCTTAGTTTCTCTGCCTTGCTTCTAACAATTGGTATTAGAGCTTGATCCTTCAAAAGAAGATTGACCACTTGAGGTGATCCAGGATGGCAACCTATGCTTACAAGAAGTATAGTCAGAGATTTGATGGAATAAACTAATCTCTTTGGAAAAACCGGATTGAGTGTCACTTGAGATGCATCAGTGAAGATTATTGGAAGATTACTAAGAATGTGTATAATGTTCCTCTAAATGGCCCTTCAACTTCGGATGAGATAAAGGAATTTTAATACAATATTAGAGCTAAGGAAACATTGTTGAGTGCCTTGACTGATTCTAAGATGACTAATGTGATGGATTTGCAGACTACTCATGAGATCTAGAAGAAGCTTAAGACTTTCTATGAATGTAGCCATGTGAAAGTTGCTAAGTTGTGGAGCCTTAAGGGAAAGTATGGGATGTTGAGAATGGGAAAAGCTGAGAATATTACCTCCTTTATGCAGAAAGTGAATGAGCTTGTGCTAAATATTATATGTGTCGGTGGACTGTTGGAAGAATCAAAGATTGTAGCTAAGGTGTTGAGATCCTTGCCTCCTGCTTACAAACATAAAGTTGCTTCTATTGAGGAGATCCAGATGGTGGTTGATGTGACTAGAGACAAGATAATTAGAAAGCTTGTTGCCTTTGAGTTGAGTGAATTTGATGAATCTCTTCCTAAGTCAAAACCTACATTCAAAGCTATTTTTTTTGGGAAGAAGAAATATGATCCGAGAGAAAGTTCTACAAGGGTGTCCAGATATGAGAAGGAGATGAGAGAACTTGAAGAAGAAGAGAAAGAGCTTGAGGAGATTGAAGCCCCAATTTCTAGAAGATTTCCTAAAGGTGTCGGTAAGTATGAAAGAAAATTTCCTCTTAAATGCTTTTCATGTAATAAGATAGGACATTTTTCTTCAAGGTGTCTAGAAAGAGTTCCTAAGAAGCCATTTAAGCCATACAAGCCTAAGTACCAGAAGAAGTGTTATTATGTTGTTGATGAAGATGTAATAGATGATGAATCTGATAAGGGAAATTCAGGAGAATAATGGGTTTTTATTGCTATCAAGGAAGATGATCAAGTGCCTACTGATTCTACTAGCTACATTAATAGGGAGAAATCTTTGGTTTCTAAAGTTGAAGAGAAAGATGAATGGGTTATTGATAGTGGCTGCTCTCATCATATGACAAATGATAAGAGTAAGTTTGTGAGTATGGAAAAGTATGATGGTGGTGTAGTAAGATTTGGTGATGACAAAGCTGGTATAATCCATGGTAGAAGTTATATTTCTCTTGATGGTAAGCACAATAGTGATAGTGTCTTATATGTTGAAGGTCTAAAGCACAATATTTTAAGTGTTGGATAGATTGTTGACAAGGGATATAATTTGTAATTCAAGAATGAAAAGTGTAAGATCTTAAGTCGTTCCAGAATTGAGATTGCATTAGGTACAAATACTAAAGGTAATATCTTTCTCTTGAATGCTGATGGTAAAAGTTGTTTGATTTCTCAAGTTGGTGAAAGCTGGTTATGGCATAGAAGAATGTGTCATGTGAATTTTGATTGCATGGTTAAGATAAGTTCTACTCAAGTAGTAAGAGAATTTCCTAAGTTGGTAAAGCCTACTAATCCGGTATGTAAGGAATGTCAATTAGGGAAGAAGATAAGAGTTACTTTCAAAAGGAAACAACATTGTTCTAATGGATTGTTGGATCTTGTGCATACTGATTTGTGTGGTCCTTCTAGAGTGATAATCTTGCAGGGAGACAAGTATTTCATGTTGCTAAGTGATGACTATTCAAGGATGATGTGGGTTACTTTCTTAAGGGAGACATCTAAAGCATTGGAGAAGTTTAAAATTTTCAAAGATATGGTTGAGACTAAAAATGGACTGAAGCTAAAGTGTCTAAGATCTAACAGAGGTGGTGAATTCACTTCCAGTGAGTTCAATGCATTTTGTGAAGAGCATGGAGTGAAGAGACAATTATCTACACCTAGAACCCCTCAACAAAATAGTGTTGTGGAGAGGAAGAACAAGACAATTAAGGAAGCTGCTACAACCATGATGATTGAAGGAAATGTTCTGCATATCTATTGGAGAGAAGTTGTGAGTACTGTTGTATATACTCTTAATTGAGTTCATATCAAAGGTGATATCGGTAAGACTCCTTATGATTTATGGTTTGGTCATGCTCCTAAAGTTAGATGTTTCAAAAAAATTAGAAGTAAATGCTATATCAGAAGAGATGAAGATTTAGGTAAATTTTATGGTAGATGTGATGAAATAATTTTTTTTGGTTATGTTACTAAAATCAAGTCCTACTGGTGTTATAACAAGAGATTGAGAAAGATAGTTGAGAGCGCTAATGTGAAAGTTGATGAAGGAAAGAAAGATAGGTCAGATCTTGTGGATACGATTCAGATGACCTGGATGTCAGTTCAAATAAAGGAAAGCAAGTGTAGACCTAGAATCATATTCAAATTATTCTAAAAAAACATTGTGAATGAAGGAGAAGGTACAAGTGCTAGTGTAGAAGAAATAGCTCAAGAGTTTGGAAATCAAGAAAATCCGAAGACTCCCAGGTATGTAAGATTGAATCATTCAGAGAATCAGATCATAGGTGATAATTATAAGGGTGTGATGACTAGAAGAAGAATCATTGAAGAGTATTGCTTGATTTCTAAAATTGAACCTAAGGTGATGTTAATGAAGCATGTAAAGATTAAAATTGGGTTAAAGCAATGGAAGAAGAATTGAACTAGATTGAAAAGAATAATACATGGATTCTTGTTCCCATGCCTAAGGATAAGAATGTGATTAGAACTAAATGGGTCTTTTGAAATAAATTGAATGAACATGCAAGGTGAAGTGGTTAAGAATAAAGACATAATTGTTTGTAACGGATATTCTCAGATGGAAGGAATTGACTTTGAGGAGACTTTTTCTTTGGTAGCTAGAATTGAAGTTGTTAGATTACTTCTTGTCTTTGCTGCTTACAGAGATTTCAAAGTTTATCCGATGGATGTCAAGTCATCCTTTCTTAATGGTGAGTTGGAAGAAGAAGTTTATATTGAGAAACTAGATGGATTTCAGTTGACAAATTAGGGAGATATGGTTTGCAGATTGAAGAAAGCATTGTATGGACTCAAGAAATCCCCATGAGATTGGTATGCGAGATTGGATAGGTATTTGATGAATTTTTAATTCAATAAAGCTACCACTAACAATAATTTGTATTTGAAGATTGATCATGATAACATTTTGATTGTTGAGGTATTTGTTGATTATATTATTTTTGGTGGAGATGATAGTTTGTGCAAGAAGTTTGTTGATGATATACAGAATGAGTTTGAAATGTCTATGATTAGTGAGATGAAATTCTTTTTGGGACTACAAATTACTCAGTCGGGTAAAGGTATTTTTATATCTCAATCCAAGTATGTGAAAGAATTGTTGAAGATGTTTGGTTTGGATGATGCAAAGCCAATTGGTACTCTTATGGTGACTGAATGTAAGTTGACAAAGGCTGATGATTCTCTGAAATAAAATCAAACTAGATACAAGTCTATGATTGGTGGATTGCTTTATTTGACTCAGACTAGACCAGATATTATGAATTTTGTGTGTCTTGTTTCTAGATTTCACATTGATCCTAAGGAATCTCATGTTGTAGCTGTGAAAAGGATTTTTCAGATAATTGAAAGGGACAGTTGATTTTTTCTTTTTGGTATCCTAAACATGATGATTTTACTTTGAGTTCTTTTACTGATGTTGATTGAGCAAGTGATGTTGATGACTAGAAGAGTACTAGTGGTGGTGCATTTTTCTTGGGAAAGAGATTGGTTTCTTGGATGAGTAAGAAACAAAATGCTATTTCTTTATCTACTATAGAGGCTAAATACATTGTTGCTACTAGCAATTGTACTCACGTAATATGGATGAAGCAGATGTTGAAGGATATTAGAGTTGTTTATGATGTGCCTACTACTATATTTTGTGATAATTCAAGTGCTATCAACATTTATAAGAATCCGGTGTTACATTCAAAGACTAAGCATTTATCAATAAAGTTTCATTTCGTGAGAGAGAAAGTGAATGAGAAGGAAGTTAGATTGGAGTATGTGTCTAAAAAGGAACAAATTGCAGATATCTTCACGAAGCCATTTTCTAAAGATACTTTTAAGTATCTCAAAGAGAAGTTAGGGGTAATTTACCCTCCTAATGAGAACTAAGATGCATCAGTTTGGTGGATTTTACAGATATATCTTGTGATCCAGATTGATGTGTGGTGGCTGCTACTCAGGGAAGTTGTCAGTGTTGTGATTCAGATTTTTAGATTTGGGGGAGAGATGTTCAGTTTAGTGAGTCTTGTTGTTTTCAAATATGTGCCTTTAGAATTGATGTCAAAGGGGGAGAGAGAGCTATGTGAAAAAACTGTGTTAAGATGTGTGCATGATCTAAGGGGGAGTTGATTATTTTATTTCTTTGCATTGATTGTTTTTTACATCATATGTTTCCATCAATACCAAAGGGGGAGATTGTTGGATATTGTTGAGAAATTTGATGGAATGTGTTATTGTCATCAATGTCAACATATTCCTCTGTGTGTTGCAGTGTTGTAGTCATATTAAGTAAGTTGGTTTGGCTAATGTGTTCCAGATGAGTTGTTGTAGATTAAAGGATTTTGTGATAAGTAACTCTAGTTAATTCAGTTGAAGTTTCAGTGGTCCGCATGGTGATTTGTTTGAGTTATGACATTTGGTATTGCAGTTGGTTTTTTAGTTGTTCTGTGTTGTTCAGTATTCTGGATTTTGCTCCACATTGTAATATCTTGGTTTGTGGATTTGGAGAGTGTTTGGGAAGTTCTGGTGTATCCTCAATTCAGATGGTTTGTGATTTGGAGGTCTGCAAGTATATCTTTTAGTTTGGCAATTAGTTCAATTAGTGTTCTTGAGGTTTAATATAATGGTGATGGAGATTCTGGTAAGTGGTGATGTTGTGGTTGATTTTCTGATAATTTATGATTCTTGTGGATGTTTCTAGATCATGTCCTATTTGTGTTGATGGTCTGCATTGGTCATTGTGAACGTTATTGATGATTTTCCTTGATCCAATGGTGTTCTTCATGTTCTTGGCCAACATGATGATTGTAGTGTGTTGCAGATGTTCAAGGCATAATTCTTGGACATTCTTCTTGTTTGAGGTGGTGATTTTTGGTCCATAGTATGTCTTATCCAACATTGTTTTGGTCTGCACGTAATATTGTAGCGTGCATGGTTATATTTTGTAATTTGTGTTATGGGTTGAGTTGACCTTGAAATATAGGCTAATGATGTGTATAAAAAAATGTAATATCATGTTACAGATGTATTTGCGGTATCAATGGATGTGTGAGATGTGAGAATAATGCTTTAATCTTTTGGTAGTAGAGAATAAGTGAGAAGAAGTGTGAAATAGTGTGAAAGAGCAGTATATGAGCTTAACTAGAACTATAACTAGACATGAGGAAATGTTATTCTATCAGTTCATGATCTTCCGGATGTAATCCAAATCTTTTTGTAAGATAGTGAGTCTTCCCAAGGATTGTAGCCCTCTTATTGTGTTTGAGTATTGAGCTCTAGGCAATGTGCCTGAATGCATGTGCATTCCCCTTTGTAATATTTCATATACTTCTAACAAGGTATCATCATATTGTGGGTAGGTTCCCACCATGGTTTTTCCCTTGACTGGGTTTTCCATGTCAAAAATCATGGTGTTATGTGTGTTATTGATGTGGTCTTGATTTATGCTTTCACTGTTAAATTATCAAATCAAAAATTGTGTTTGAGTTAAGTAAAGTCTTTGAGAAAACTGATTGACCCCCTCTCAGTTTTCTACCTTGTTGCCAACACTTCACACTTATTTTTTGAAAAAAGTTTAAAAAGAACTTCATTTTTTTCTTTTGTGCTATAAAAAGAACTTCACTTTTTTCTTTAGTGCTATAAAAGGAATTTCACTTTCTCTTTCTTGCAAAAGATTAAAAGAACAACAAAAGAGCCTTTCTTTTTGCAAGTAGCTTGCATTTTCTTTTGGTGCAACTTAAAAAGTACAAATAGATTTTTATTACAAAAGGTAAAAAGGACAAACCACACTTCATTTTTGCAAAGTAAGAAAAAGAAGTACAAGCCACCTTTTTCAAAATTCAAGTTCTTTCTTTTCTTGCAAAGTTTTTAAAGTTCAATTATTGCAATTATTGCTCTCTTGGTTAAAAGAATACCATGTTTGTTGGAGCAACATCTACAAGTAGCAATTAGATCTCATTGCAATAATAAAATAAAAAAGAACACTAAATCTGC
This sequence comes from Cryptomeria japonica, assembly GCF_030272615.1. NCBI lineage: Eukaryota > Viridiplantae > Streptophyta > Pinopsida > Cupressales > Cupressaceae > Cryptomeria > Cryptomeria japonica. The sequence continues at coordinate 620,950,871 of NC_081411.1, forward strand.
TTTGTCTTGTGATAGGCCTATGCTCTCCCCTTAATTGGGTGACCAAAATGCTAGACTCACTTTCAATTTTTGCAATTAGGCTAAATCCATTAGTAGGCCTACCCTCTCGAGAATCCCATAAGGTCGGTGAGAGGGAAACAACCTAAGTGGGGAATGGCTAACGCCTAGTATTCCAACCCATTATGACCAAATGTGGATGGTGATAAAAATCATATCCAACGGTTGTGTACATTGATAGCCTTCCCCTAGTATCCTTGAGATACATAAATCCTTTGTTCTAAAGGTTGGGAAGATTCTTGAGGGAGTTTATCATTGATGCACCGAATGTAACCCTTATTACAAACTTTAAAAGTAGAAGCTAAGCTGAGTCAATTATCCAAACATTTGTAATATCTTAGTGCAAGGGTGGGGAAGAATATGCCCCAAAGACACTCACCATACATCTCCCAAGAAAACAAGCCAATTGAGAAGAAATTCTCTTTGGTTCAACTTCTAGAAAAAGGCAAAAAATGAGCACACCCTCAGGTGTGACAAGGTTGTTTGAGATGAAGGAGTATCAGGATGCAAGTTGTGATATTATTAATGACCCTTGAGAATAAAAGAGTCTGACTGGTGTGCCTTCTTTACAAATGAAAACAAATGAGATTTGAAAAGATCCATGAACATACACTTATTGTTTAGATTATAAGGCAAAAACAAGTCAAAATTATTGTCTTATTAATAGATCTTGTGTCTTTATTCATGTTTTAGAAGATTGTCCATTAGACACTCAGAATTTTCAATCAAAAAAAATAAAATTTTGAGTCACAGAGTAGTTTAGTGCATCAGAGTAAAACACTAGCGCATAAGAGTAAAACAGTAGCACATATGAGAAAGACATTAGTGCATACAAGTGAAACATTAGCGCATGAAGTGCCAACAATAGAACATCAAGAATGTAGAATTTTCAATCACCAAAAAAGACAAATTAACACCAGTTTAGCACATTTAGAAGGCAACTTACCAGATTCAAAGTGTAGTTTAGCACATAGGAGGTTCAAAGTAGCACATCAATTAAATCTGTTAGGACTCATAAATTTGAGTGAATTTGAGAGGCCCATTTCAAGATTTTGCTCTGCACATTCAAATGAATGCTTAGTGAATCAACCAGAGATGCTTATTTTGGGGCATGTAAAATGGAGCCAGTTGATTATCAAGGGGTAAGGCTTTGGGAAATGTGTCATGTACCTTTCATTTGGCCTATGAAGTATTTTGCAACTTTCAGAATTCAGTTTGGATCAATTTATCAAGTACCCATTTCAAAGGGTGAGCCCATCATAGGTGCAAATGCAGATTTTATTAAATGACCTACTTTGAGCGCCTATAACTTTTTCCTAGTTGATCGTCATGTTGAAATTAAAAGTGCATTAAATTCTATGCATATAGGTGAGTCAACATGCCAAGTTTCAAGTCCCTATGAATCCATTTGCTCAGTTTGGTAATCCCAATCCGTTTGCAATTTGTATTGTCTACACAAGTCCCTATTTGAATAGCTAGTCAGAGCACTACTTCGCACATGTGTAAAAGATGCCCTAGTGAGTTTCATATCAAAATATTAATTCCAGGCTATTGCTGGTATAAAAGACTAGCTATGTTTCCAGTTTGAAGCCCCTGTCAATTTGTTTGATTAGTTTTCCAAGATGATTTCTTGAGCCACTTTATTCAGTTTTCTACACTTTCATTGCTACATCTTTTTAAGTGGCTATTTTCATGAGCTCACCATTTGTACCTAGTCACCCTTTTGGTTGAATTAAACATTCCATGGTCTTCTTTGTACTTCAAGGTATCTATGCCCCAGATTTGGGGATCTATGGAGACCATTTGATATTTTTAGTAAAGGCACTTTGAGGTCCCTGCACATTGATTTTATCAGGTTCATAGTGCTGACAGAGCCAAATGGTCATCTTTGACCATTAATATTTCATCGCTCAGGTTTTGTCTTGAGAAATGGTTTGGAAAAGTGAATGCCCATATATCAAATAGTATGCCAAGTTTGTGAAGTCCAAAAAGGTGTTCTGACCAGTTTTAAAATTACATCTTTGGGTTTAAATGCAAAAATGTGGCGCAGTTGCCAGTGAGTTGCAAAACTCAGTTCAGTTGTCAAAAAATTGTGCCGATCAACTCCAGAGGCATGTTCAAGGTGCCTGAGGCATTTCAAGGGTCAGTTGCATGAAAACGAAAAAAAAAATTAGTTGGACCCACCTTGGGGCCTGACTTGGCTCATGCCCTTGCAGTATTAATTTCATTGGCGACTTGGTTCACTGAGAGAATTTCAAACTATTTAAATTTGGATTGTGATCACGAGACATGTCATAAGAGTTCAAGATGCTAATAGAACTCCAGGCACTTTCAAATTCGCGAGTTTAATGCTAAATCCTCCTTCAGCGACAGAGAAGAGACATTAAAAAAATGCAAATGCACCCGGCAGATGGTGTGGAATGGAGAGGGGATAGAAGCTTCCAAGCAAATGTGATTGCCAGGTGTCAATCCAATTTCCATGGCCATTTCTAGCTAAACCAAATCCTATGTGAGGTGGAGATAAGGAAGAGGCATTTAAACCTTAGGCAAATGCAAATAGAAGGCTCAAAGCCCACGTTCTCCCACCTGTGAGGTACATGCCATTAAAACATTTTTTCAATAAATGTAGATTTGCAGGCTTAATGTCCACTCCCTGCCCTTCCATGGTGGTTGAAAATTTTAAAGAAAATCACAAGCTAAAATGCAATTTGGCAGGTGTAAAACTCTCCTCCCCTGCGTGGTTGAAAGGGCCAGAAAAAACTTTTATGTGAATGCAATCAACATGTATAAAACCAGTCTTCTCCTCCCTGCATGGATGTTAAAAGGCTTCAAACAAAGAAAGTGGTAGTTGTAAAACAAATTCATCGACCTCTCCAAACATCCTCCCCTGCATTAGTTTGGAATGGTGTTGAAAAGGTAATGGTTTTCAAATTAAAACTTCAACAAATTACAACTGGCAGGTGTGGCGCCCAAACCTCTCAAGTGTGGTATGTTGGAAGCATTGAAAAAGTCTTTCAAGCAATTTCAATTGGCAGGTCTTAGAAACTTTCAAGCAAAATGTAGTTCCAGGCAATAAGGCCATTATCCCACATTGGTTGGGTGGAGGGACATTTTGGTGTTTAAAAGAAAAGGCACACACAACCATAGTGTCAAAGCCTTGAGGCTTTTGACACAAGTGAAAGCTTGGTGCCCAGGTGGACCCCATGTGTGCATGCATGAACCCTAAGGTGGCAAAGAGAAATCTGGTGACCGGGTGGACCTCACGTGTGCACGAATCTCAAAGTGAGCAAGTTTTGTAGTGGAAGGATGAGTTAACGATCGAGCAAGTTCAAGGACGATCAAAGGTTGTCACTGATCCACAAAGTGAAGATGCACGACAGTTACCCATCGCAAATCAGCGACAAAGCACGTGCAGAAAAGGCAAATTAAAGATCAAGCATCTTGAGGATGATCGAACGGTGGTCATTGTGTCGCTATGTGAAGGTGCATGAAAGTTACCCTTCGCGAACTAGTGGCCGATGAGCTGGCAGGTCCGGGTGACAGGTTAGCTAGCAGGTCCCGATCAGGTGGCAGATGAGGTGTCATCCCAGTGGACCTATGAACGAATCATAGGGTGCCATGTGGTAGGGCACAGATGGTAAAATGGGTAAAAATTAAAGTTTATTGATATAGTTCAGACTATTGAAAAAATTCAAAAATTTAAATGATTGGTCCATCTGAAAGATTAATTCGCTTGGGGGTTATTTTTTTTCCCAAATATGCAAGTATTATATACTGTTGGAAAGCTCTCGGAATGAAAAATTCAGTTTTGCAATTACTTTTAATAGATCTCAGATATTTTGAGAGAAGTTTCCATGGGAAGGATGGAGGAAATATTTTTCAGTTGGGGAAAGAGGACACATGGCAATTTCTAATGAAATCTGGTCTTTTCCCTCTTGTTTATATTCTCAATTCTTCTCAATTGTAAGGGTTCCAATTTTTGAGAAATTCTCTAAGGGAGATTTCCAAGAGGGGTTCCAGTCTTATTCATTTTAATTTTCAGGGTTGTAATTGTTGATGTTCTTATTCTTTTGTCATTGAATAGATGCATTTAGCTGTAAATTTTTAGTTGCAGGTCATATATATGTAAGGCATATATACATTTCCATTGGATTGTCTTCAAGCATTTTTCAATTTCAATAATTTTAGTCTTCAAGGGAGTTTGAATTTAACCTCTCCAAGGGAGAGTGTAATTCTTGTTCTTAGGCATCTTTTACATAAGGGATTTAATATCTATGAGCAGAACTTATGAAACTGAATTAATGTTTGGATATGTATGATATTTTAATTTGAAGTTTAGAATATATTAATGTTAGGCATTAATACAAGGTGTATATGGTGAAAATGGATAACAATAATAACAAAATTGAAAGGCTAAAATGAATTCAACCACTAAACCCTAGCCTAACAATGAACAAAGATCCACCATAACATATGAAGATAACCTAAGACAATGCAAATAACTCAAAATCACAAAGATTATACCATCACATGTCCAATAGGGTTTTGATCTCCATTCTTCCTATCTCCATTGATCTTGTTTGATATGCTTGCTCTCGGATTTTTGTATGCACAAGAGCTCAATAAAGAACGGAATGTGGTTGCAAGTGGAATTGTAGTGTAGCCAAGTTGCATGAAAGATCATTAGCATGTGTTATTAGTCATTAGGGTTTGACAATGAAGAAAACATCTCCTTAAATAGAAGACACAATAGGAAATGGAGGGTTAAGATTGAGAGGTGTAAAAAGAGAGGTCGGCTAGGATTAGAGGGTAGGTAAAAGAAATACCAAAATAATGAAAGGGGTAGGTAGTGTATGAATTAAGAGATGAATGACATGTGTCATGTGTAGAAAAAGATAATGAATTAATTAAATAAATAAAGATTTATTTAATTAATAGAAGAAGTAGGACAATTAAATAAATAAAATATTTATTTAATTTAGGAAAGGGATAATTTAAATAAATAAATGTATTTATTTAAATGAGAAATAAGGCTAGAAGAGGATAAATGAATTAATTAAATAAATAAAAATTTATTTAATTAATAGAAGAATTAGGCTTAGATAATTAAATAAATAAAATATTTATTTAATTAGACATGACAATTTTGAGTGTCTACATTTTGCCCCTCTTTGAGACAATGCGGCTTGTCGCGTTGTTTCAAAGAAGATAAGATGAACTGATACAGAGTTGCCCCAAGATGGGAATTATATGCCCCCTCGAGAGATTGGATGAAAATGTCTGAAAAGATTGCAGAAAATCTCTCGATAAGAAAGATGGGATAGAATGAACTGATCAGATAAAGTGACAAAGTCACGGGAGGAGAAAGACTGACTCGGGAAATGAAGACAAGGGCTAGGCTAGGCTATAAGATAGACCACGGGCAAAAGACATCCTCATTGTCATCCACACCCTTACGAGATCACAGTGCAGAGCGAGAATAGAGCAGCAGCAGTCAGCAGTGATGGCATCCATTCATAGATTCGACCGTGTTCGCCGATTCCAGCGACCAGCCGATGCAGGAGAGCCGGTAAGTACCCGAAAACCTCCTCGTACTTTCACGCATTTCAAGTTTTGTCATAAATGCATGTTTAGTAGCAATAAATGCGCTAGGAATAGGATAGTTTAAATATGCAAAAACGCGCAACCGCGTCTGTGTCAGTGCCAGGCGCGTCTGTGTCGGGCAGGCGCGTCTGTGTCGGGTCCAGGCACGTCTGTGCGTGGAACCGCGTTTGTGCTGAATGCGGACGTGTTTGTGAAATGTAGAAGCGTCTGTGATTTGTAGGAGCGTTTATGTCATGTAGGGACGGCAGTGTCTCTCAAGATTTTGTCAAGGATAGCTTTATGTGTAGGAGATATACGTAAGAGCTCAAGAATAAAGATGAGTGCAGGTGTCTTCCCTAGTTGTTCTACAAGGTCGTACTCAGGCTTGGTTGATGAAGAATTGGTATTCTTAGTGGAGGCACCTGACAATGTAATCTTACCTCGACGGGTTGTAACATGACATTCGGAGGTAGCTTCGGATGAAGATCCCACACCCTTTAGGACAATTTTAGGTCGCTGAGGAGGATTCTCAGGATTTTTATTTTTGATAGTAATGGTAGAGATATGATTGTCCATTGAGATGTGATTGATAGTAGAATCATAATTGTAAGGTGCTCTAGTATAATTGGCTTGATCATCTGTGACTTTGCCTTTTCCCTTGTCATGTTTTGGGAATGGTTCCTTAAACACCTCATGCTCTTGGTTAGATGAATGTCCCTCAATCTCAATATCTCCTCTGTCAATGAGATCTTGCACAATGTTTTTCAATCGATGGCAATTACTTGTCTTGTGACCCTTGCTCTTATGAAACTCACAAAACTCATCATCATTCCACCAATTCGGTTTTACCTTTGGTTCATATGGAGGAAAATCTGGGACTGTGATCGCTTTGTTTGCTACAAGCTTTTTGAATACTGATTCAAGTGGTTCTCCCAATGGAGTGTACTTCCTTCGTGGTTTTGAAGTTGTTTGATTGTTCACTTGATTGTTGGTAGAATTTGATCCAAAAAAGACGAACTTTGGTCTCACTGTGTTGGCATCAACAACACCATCATTAACTGTGTTCTTATTCTTGTTCCAAAATTTTGGTTTGTCCTTTCCTTTGAAGTCCTCTTTGTTTTCTTTGAATAGCTTGATAACTCCTTGTTCAATTAAGACCTTTTCTGTTGCTAGGCCCTTTTCAATGACATCCTTGAATGTAGACAAACAAGCTTTTCTGAGATCATAGCCAATAGCCTTGTTAACATTTTGTGTGAACATCTCCACCATTTGTTTTTGCGGAATTTCGCAAGAGCATCTGCTAGCTAGGTTTCTCCATCTTTGTAAAAATGTTGCGAAAGATTCTCCTTCTTTTTGTTTAGTATTGCACAAGGTAGTAACTGAGACATCTGTTTCAATGTTGTAAGAAAAATGTTGAATGAATGCTTCTGCCAAGTCGCCCCATAACTTAATACCGGGAGGTAATTGAGAAAACCATTCCATAGCTTGGTCACCTAAGCTCTGTGGGAACAACCTCATCAAGTATGTTTCTTCTGCCGCTACCTCAATGCAAGCTGTGAAGAATTGTCTTATATGTGCCTTGGGGTCTCCTCTCCCTCTATATTTGTCAAATTTTGGTGTTACAAAGTGTGGAGGAAATGGAGGCATTGGAATGCTCTTATCGAAGGGATAAGGGCATATATCTCTCATAGTGTATGTAGGTTTGGATGTACTCATGTCCTCCACTTTCTTTTGTAGATCTCTAATTTGTTGCTCCAAATTATTTTTGGGAGGAGACTGATTTCTTGTAGCATACCCCATGTTTGAAACACCCATTTGAGGAGGAGCTTGTTGCATGTATGGATGATACTGATCGTAGACATGTCCATATGGAGGTCTATATTGTTGCGACATATATGGAGCACTTGGCATAACTTCTTGTTGAGGGACTCCATATCTGTTTTGTGTGTATAAACCATATTCAACAGGTGTTTCATTTTCCATTGTGTTGCCCCCAATTTTGACATGAGGTCTCCTTGTGTCAAAATTTTGAGGATGTCCTTGAGTATCCACTTGTCTTGATTGACCCATATCTTGAGCATGTGTTTGAGCATAAGGCCTCCATGATGGTCTTTGAATGTAAGTATCATATGTTTGAGCTTGTGTATGTGGTATTGCTGGTTTTTGAAGCAAAACTGATGGTGACTCCGGCATCATATTATTTGGTCCTCCACTATTTGGTCTCCTTTGATCCATGTTGGATTGAGTTTGTTGTGAGGGTCGACTTTCCATAAGTTGAGATAAGTCAAAATCATGTGGTATTTTAGCTCCACTTTGTGCCATCATGTTTAAAAAGTATTGACGATCTCTCCTCATTATCTCTTCAACCAATCTATTGAATTGAGGATCCATTATGGATTCTTGTATGTCTGCTGATAGTATTGAAGAGTTGTCAACATTGTCATTGTGTGTAGTATTGTTGTTTATAGCGTTTGTGTTTTCCACATTTGGATTGTTTCTATAAACATCCATGTTTGGTAATGTAGTGTGCTCAGGATTGTAGAATAGATCATTGTCATACTCATAAGAACTCATGTTTATGGATTCTTGAGCTTCTTTAGCTATTCTCTTAGATTTTTGAAGGCGGGTTTCAACCATGAACTAGGTGTTAGACCAATATGTGAGAAACTAGATGAAAATGACAAGAGTATGGAAGATCAAGAGTTGTATGGAGTGTAAATGAATCTTGAGGTGTACTTGCAATGTCCAAAGTGTAAGACCAAGTATGTAAGTAGTAGAGTAGGTGTGACTTCCAAAGAGAGGATAGTTTCTCTTGATGAGGTAAGCTGACCTTGACTCTAAGTAAGACCAAATGAGACCAAAAGGTAAGAAACCTTGATGAGGGACCACTTAGCAAAGTGTAGTAGTATGTAGTGTGTTGACCACGTATGATGAGGACAAGCAAGTGACCTTTTGACTCAAGTTTAGACAAGTATGAATGTAAAATGAGATGTGAAGCAATGATGGACTATGTAAGACCTTAGAACAGGCTGAATGCTAGATGAAATCTGAAGAGACAACCTAGGAAGCTCAAGTATGCCGAAACTGATTTTCTTTGTTTGCTTGACTGTTAAAATTTTCAAATCCTGACACAGACGCCTCTGTATACTTCACAGACACGGTTTCAAGACATAGCCGCTACTCTGTTTGACGCAGACGTGATTCTGAGATTTTCCTGTTGATGTTTGCCGGGACTGTAACAGTTTTTTTTTTTTTGCAATTGTGGACACAGACGCGCCTGTATACTTCACAAACGCGATTCCCAGACACAGACGTGTCTCTGTTAGACACAGACGCTGATAAAAACACAGACGCTATTCTGTACTTCACAGACGCGTTTATCCGACACAGACGCGGTTTGAACAGACACAGACGCGTTTCTGTAACCTTAGTGCAATCTTTCCTATCTGTGAATTTGTTTTGCTATGACCAAATCTGATTGTTCGACTGTTTTTCGTGACAAGAGGACACAATGTTGATGACTCAATGTTTGCAGACTATTTAGACTCCAAAAAGTGTGTTGTTTGATGTAAAAAGTTTTTGCATACACTTGAAGACACAAAAGACACAATGTTTTGCTGTTTTGTTTTTGAGTGTTTGAATGTTTAGCATAAGACAAGCACAAATCTTAGGGCTGGCCAAGACAATAGTTGTTGATCCCACATAGGGTTTTACCCCCAAGGCTACGCTATTCAGAGCGGATACTTAGATGCTTGACCTCACTGGCTCCACCCTCGGCACTCACTTCTCGGGTCAGCCAAGCATCAGTCCCCATGAAAACTCCCCATGGCGAACTTTGTATCTCTACTAAGAACCGTATGTGTGTGGGCCGCTACCAGAGGTCCGACCTCCTGCCTCAACAACTAGAAGGATTTGGGCATCTAAAACAAAGAGGTGCTAGTAAGGGCATCCGCTCGTGTGGCCATACATGCGGCACTTTCAGCTCTATAAATACAGAAGGCTCCCAGCCGGTAGGGGTTACGCCCTACAAATGATCAAATAAATTTGATCAAACGGGTTTATGGGGAGACATAGTGTCGATATGAACTAATCAGCACACGTTATTCATAGTTTTCACCATGAATACATTTGATTATAGTGGTTTGGATGAGGTGGGTTTTCCTCGCTACCACTTGGGTCGTTCTCTTCTCACTAGTAGTCCTAATGACCACACGGGAAGACAGGCCCTCTAAAGAGTAAACAAAAAGAGCCTATTGCTCAAGACACAAAAGACAATGATTCAATTTTAGTGCACCAATTGAAGTGTTTGCTAAGCTATGAAAACAAGGCACACAATAAAAATTACAAAACCCTAGCTAAGGCCCTGCAACAAAATTGTTAGTAGTTTGGGTTGTTTCAAATGATAACCCCTTCCTGCAAGCACACAAGTTAGGTAAATTTTAGAAAACCCAAAAAGACTTTGTGAAAAGGGGCCTTCAACAAAAACGTATTTGCCTCCAAAGCAAGCTGCACAAACCAGGTTAGCTAGATCTGCAAAGGTTAGCCGAAAATAAACCAGATCTGAAACCCTAAGTACAAAATCCGAAAACCCGAATCAAAGAAACTTGAAAAATTTGCAAAATAGAAAGCACAGACGCCTTTATACCAGACACAGACGCGTCTGAACTACACAGACGTAGTTCTATAGTTCACAGATGCGATCAAAGGTCACAGACGCGACTCCCGAACACAGACGCGATAAGAGCAGTCACAGACGCGATTCCAGAAACCTGCAAAAAATAAAAATCTGGCAAAAACACAGGCGCGATTCACGATATCACAGACGCTTCTGAAACACAAAAACGTGATCCGAACACTCGCAGACGCGGAAAAAAACTAAAATGTCGTCGAAATCGTCCGATCTGCAACTTCAAAAATGCAAAATCTGCAACAAAAATGTTAAATGCAAAGGGACAACAGTCCCACCGGGCGTGCCAAAATGTGTATGGTGAAAATGGATAACAATAATAACAAAATTGAAAGGCTAAAATGAATTCAACCACTAAACCCTAGCCTAACAATGAACAAAGATCCACCATAACATATGAAGATAACCTAAGACAATGCAAATAACTCAAAATCACAAAGATTATACCATCACATGTCCAATAGGGTTTTGATCTCCATTCTTCCTATCTCCATTGATCTTGTTTGATATGCTTGCTCTCGGATTTTTGTATGCACAAGAGCTCAATAAAGAACGGAATGTGGTTGCAAGTGGAATTGTAGTGTAGCCAAGTTGCATGAAAGATCATTAGCATGTGTTATTAGTCATTAGGGTTTGACAATGAAGAAAGCATCTCCTTAAATAGAAGACACAATAGGAAATGGAGGGTTAAGATTGAGAGGTGTAAAAAAGAGAGGTCGGCTAGGATTAGAGGGTAGGTAAAAGAAATACCAAAATAATGAAAGGGGTAGGTAGTGTATGAATTAAGAGATGAATGACATGTGTCATGTGTAGAAAAAGATAATGAATTAATTAAATAAATAAAGATTTATTTAATTAATAGAAGAAGTAGGACAATTAAATAAATAAAATATTTATTTAATTTAGGAAAGGGATAATTTAAATAAATAAATGTATTTATTTAAATGAGAAATAAGGCTAGAAGAGGATAAATGAATTAATTAAATAAATAAAAATTTATTTAATTAATAGAAGAATTAGGCTTAGATAATTAAATAAATAAAATATTTATTTAATTAGACATGACAATTTTGAGTGTCTACACAAGGATATCTTTCAGTGAATTTATTTGCAGCTTGGATTTCATTTGTGGCCATTTGTGTGGACTCTATGCCCAGATGAAGGCACTGATATGTTACAATTAGAAGTTATTTGCAAAAATTTAAAATCCAAAATTAGAATATCTTTTGTTTTCTATTTTGTGGAAGTGTTCCATCCATCTCATGATTCAAACATTGTTGAGTTGTAAGTGTAGATCTAGCCCATCTACACTACCCTCCTTGTTTTTGAACCTTTTGAGATTCGTTTGCTTTTGTTGATCGTGTCTTGTGTTTAATGGGTCTGATTTAATGCATCAAAGGTACACCCACCTAGGTTTTTTAGAGCCTGAAGAGTAGAAGGATTTAGATCCTTGTTATGTTGTCGAAGTCTTGAGGTTCTTCATAGATTGAAATTGGCTATTTCATAGATCAATTGCAGGTGAACTTGGGTTAACCAGTTTTGGTTAACAACAAAAATGGTGACTCTGCTGGGGAGTAACAGTGTCCTGTAATTGCATTTTTTTAGTAAGGTTGAGAGAAGTTGTATTCACCTTGTTGATTGCAGTCAAACCCATGAGTCTGACCAAATTCATTTGGGGAAGAGTCTTAGAAGTTTAGAAATCTGAAAGTCATTTTCTGATTTGAAAGTGTAGATCCTGGAAGGTTTTGTTGCTATGAAATGTGAAAAATATTATGTGACTCTGTTGTGTGTGGTATGACCCATAAATCTGAAAGTGTTTCAGAGTGAAGATCAGTGGTTAAATTTTCAGTCAGAAGTGAAGTGAAGAGCATCAACAATTTTTTCTCTAGGTATTCCTCAAAGTATTTATGAGACAATTCATGTTCCTTATAAGGTGAAATAGTCACCATAGAAAGGAAAATAAATTTGCAGTTTACATACTTCATGTTTTGAAATAAATTTCAGTTAAGTGATGGGAGAAGTATGTGGTTGTGAAAATTATGACTGTGTGTGTTTTGAAAAGAATTTATGAAACAATAAAGATGAATCAGCATAGTAATGGTTCAATAGATGTTATAAACTTGATGGATATAGATGTTGTTCCTAGATCTAAAAATCCTTTGTGAAATCTGAAATAAATTGATAGAGAGATTGAAGTATGTCTTCAAGGGATCCAAGATAAATTCATTTGATTTTTAAGAAAGAAAGTAGGAAAAAGAAAGGAAGATTTATCATATGTTTTTAATGAAAGATTTATAGTTGCATTAAATGAGCTTTCAGTTGATGCTAGACCCCATGAGTCTGTTTGGATTGAGTTATTCTTAGAGCTTGATGAGCCTGACTCAATTAATTGATCTACAACTTTGAGAGAAGAAAATGTTGCATGTATTAAAGAATGGATAGATGAGATTGAAAGGACTAAATCTAAAAATGTAAACAAAATTGAGTATAGTGATGTAGATGAATCCATGAGTGGATATACCTCTTATGATGTTGAAGGTGACTCTTATTCTCAGCATGACAGTGCAGATATATATTCAGAGCAAGAAGAAACTTGTGAGAACATAAGTAATTGTTCAAATAATCATGAGCCCGTTGAGGTTTCAAATTTGAATGCTATAGATCACCTTGTTGTTAAGTTCAATCCACAAAATATTTGCAACCAAGGTTATGAAACCATGTTGCAACATATAGCAACACTTTATGAGCAACATGATAAAGATTATGATGTAGATGCAAGTTGTTACAATGATGAAATAAATGTGCATAAAGACATGAGCATTGTAGATTTAATACCTTTATCAGATTGGGACAATGTTTGCAGCATAGAAGGTAAAGCCAAGGAAAATGAAAATGAAGAAGGCTCACTAAGTAGTGTACAAATCTCAGAACTCTTAGCTGCTGATCTTAAGAGGTATGCATCCAGAAATGTCCCCAATCTCTCATACCCAACCAGTACATGTTTTGATATTGATGATGTTTTTGAGGGTGTGAAGTATGATACATATGGTATTTATTATTTCCCTACATTTAATTTGAGTGATAGACAAGATGAAAATGCATATACAGTTGATAGGTGTGATGATGTAGATTCATATGTTGATATGAACTCAGAGTTTGATATGCATTGTGTGGATCTTGTTGTTATAAAGAATGACAAATCTGAAGTGGTCTTCTATGATTTGCAAGTGGGAAATCAACCATTGACAAATGACAATCATGTGTCTTTACTTGTGCAAAGTGCTGATAGAAATTGTGATCACCATGATATTGAATTGCAGTCATTTTATGAGGAAGTTTTCCTCTCTAGTTTGCATGACAATATTAAGGATGAGTTATTCCCTTTTGAGAAAACTACCAATAAAGATGTGTCTGATACTCCCAACTTTCATAATAAGCTGGATTACTTTTCTTTTCAGTTGGGAAGTAATGTTAAAGAGTATGACACTCTTATGTCACATAGTGACTAGCACTTTTAGAATTTGTTTGGTTTTCAAAGATTGAATGATTATGAACATGCTGATGATTATGTTTTATGTGATCAGTTGATTAGAAGTGGAAGTGTGATTGATCAGGTAGATGTGAATGATGATTCCAGCTTACCTCCAGTTTATGGAAATGAAAATCATGTGTTTGATAGAGGTAAGAATTGCTTTTAGTTTTGATGGCCCAGGGCCATTTATAAGTTGTATAATTTTTATAGTTGTTTTGCTTCAGTTCTGTGGTTTTCAATAAGGAGCCCTTTGTTTTTGAGAAGATAAGAGAAGTATTCCGTTTTTGGGTGGTCTGCTCTACCATAGATTTTGAATTCTTGCGTTGATCTTGCAATCAACCATCCCCAGTTAGAGCTGTTGTTGGGACTCATAAATTTGAGGGAATTTGAGAGGCCCATTTCAAGATTTTGCTCTGCACATTCAAATGAATACTTAGTGAATCAACCCAAGGCCTATTTTGGGGCATGTAAAATGGAGCCAGTTGATTATCAAGGGGTAAGGCTTTGGGAAATGTGTCTTGTACCTTTCATTTGGCCTATGAAGTGTTTTGTAACTTTTAGAATTTAATTTGGATCAATTTATCAAGTACCCATTTCAAAGGGTGAGCTGAAAGTCCATCATAGGTGCAAATGGATATTTTATTAAATGAAGTACTTTGAGTGCCTATAACTTTTTCCCATTTGACCATCATGTTGAAATTCGAAGTGCATTGAATTCTATGCATATAGGTGAGTCAACATGCCAAGTTTCAAGTCCCTATGAATCCATTTGCTCAATTTGGTAAGCCCAATCCATTTGCAATTTGTATTGTCTACATAAGTCCCTATTTCAATAGCTAGTCAGAGCACTACTTAACACGTATGTAAAAGATGCCCCGGTGAGTGTCCTGTCAGAATATTTATTCCAGTCTATTGCTGGTATAAAAGACTAGCTATGTTTCTAGTTTGAAGCCCCTGTCAATCTGTTTGATCAGTTTTCCAAGATGATTTCTTGAGCCACTTTATTCAATTTTTTGCACTTTCATTGCTACAACTTTTTAAGTGGCTATTTTCATGAGCTCACAATTTGCACCCATTCAGCCTTTTGGTCGAATTAAACATTCCATGGTCTTCTTTGTACTTCAAGGTATCTATGCCCCATATTTGGGGATCTACGGAGATCATTTGATATTTTTAGTAAAGGCACTTTGAGGTCCCTCCACATTGATTTTATCAGGTTCATAGTGTTGACAGAGCCAAATGGTCATCTTTGACCATTAATATTTCATCGCTCAGGATTCATCTTGAGAAATAGTTTGGCAGAGTGAATGCCCATATATTAGACAACATGCCCATCAGTTTGTGAAGTCCAGAAAGGTGTTTTGACCAGGTTTAAAATTGCATCTTTGGGTTTAAATGAGAAAATGTGACACAGTTGCCAGTGAGTTGCAAAACTCAGTTCAATGACCAAAAAATTGTGTCGATCAACTCAAGATGCATGTTCAAGGTGCTTGGGGTATTTCAAGGGTCAGTTGCATGAAAATGAAAAAAAAATTTAGTCGGACCCACCTTGGGGCCCGACTTGGCTCATGCCCTTGTAGTATTAATTTTATTTGCTACTTGGTTCACTAAGAGAATTTTAGAATATTTAAATTTGGATTGTGATCACGAGACATGTCATAAGAGTTCAAGATGCTAATAGAACTCCAGACAATTTCAAATTGGCAAGTTTAATGCTAAATCCTCCTTCAGCGACAGAGAAGAGACATTAAAAAAATGCAAATGCACGTAGTAGATGGTGTGGAATGGAGAGGGGATAGAAGCTTCCAAGAAAATGTTATTGCCAAGTGTAAATCTAATTTCCATGGCCATTGCTAGCTAAACCAAATCCTGCGTGAGGTGGAGATAAGGAAGAGGCATTTAAACCTCAGGAAAATGCAAATAGCAGGCTCAAAGCCCATGTTCTCCCACCTGTGAGGTAAATGCCATTAAAAGAATTTTTCAACAAATGCAGATTTGCAGGCCTAATGCCAACTCCCTGCCCTGTCGTGGTGGTTGAAAAGTTTAAAGAAAATCACAAGCTAAAATGCAATTTGGTAGGTGTAAAACTCTCCTCCCCTGCGTGGTTGAAAGGGCCAGAAAAAAATTTCATGTGAATGTAATCAGCATGTGTAAAACCAGTCTTCTCCTCCCTATGTGGATGTTAAAAGGCTTCAAACAAATAAAGTGGTAGCTGTAAAGAAAATTCATCAACCTCTCCAAACATCCTCCCCTGCGTGAGTTTGGCATGGCATTGAAAAGGCAATGGTTTTCAAATTAAAACTTCAACAAATTTCAACTTGCAGGTGTGGCACCCAAACTTCTCACCTGTGGTATGCTGCAAGCATGGAAAAAGTCTTTCAAGTAATTTCAATTGGCAAGTCTAAGAAACTTTCAAGCAAAATGCAATTCCAGGCAATAAGGCCATTATCCCACATTGGCTGGGTGGAGGGACGTTTTGGTGTTTAAAAGCAAAAGCACACACAACCATAGTGTCAAACCCTTGAGGCTTTTGACACAAGTGCAAGCTTGGCGACTAGGTGGACCCCACGCATGCGTGCACAAACCCCAAGGTGGCAAAGAGCTAGCTGGCGACCAGGTGGACCCCACATGTGCATGATTATTGAGGTGGGCGAGTTTTGCAGTGGAAGGATGAGTTAACGATCGAGCAAGTTCATGGAGGATCAATGGTTGTCGTTGATCCGCAAAGCGAAGATGCACGATAGTTACCCATCGCGAATCAATGACAAAGCATGTGCAGAAAAGGCAAATTAAGGATCGAGCATCTTGAGGATGATCGGACGATGGTCGTTGTGTCACTATGCGAAGGTGCATGAAAGTTACCCTTCGCGAATCAGCGACCGATGAGCTGGTAGGTCCCGATCAGGTGGCAAATGAGGATTTGTCCTAGTGGAATTGCGAGAAAATCACAAGGTGCCATGTGGCAGGGCACAGATGGTAAAATGGGTAAAAATTAAAGTTAATTGATACAGTGCAGACTATTGAAAGAATTCAAAAATTTAAATGATTCATCCTTCTGAAAGATTAATTTGCCTGGGGGTTATTGTTTTGCCCAAATATGCAAGTATTATATACCGTTGCAAAGCTCTCAAAATGATGAATTTAGTTCTGCAATTAGTTTCAACAGATCTTAGATATTTTGAGAGCAGTTTCCATAGGAAGGATGAAGGAAATATTTTTCAATTGCGGAAAGAGGACACATGGCAATTTCTGATGAAATCTGGTTTTTTCCCTCTTCTTTATATTCTCAATTCTTCCCAATTGTAAGGGTTCCAATTTTTTATAAATTCTCGAAGGGATATTTCCAAGAGGGTTTCCAATCTTATGCATTTTAATTTTCTGGGTTGTAATTGTTGATGTTCTCATTCTTCTGTCATTCAATAGATGCATTTAATTGTAAATTCTTAGTTGCAGGTCATATATATGTAAGGCATATATACATTTACATTGGATTGTCATATAAGTAAACTAAAAGAAACTCCCAGGAGACTAGAAGCTGAAAGAGAAATAATAATAATAATCCTTTGAATGCATTAACACAAAAAATCTAGGCCCTTCAACAACAAATGAAAGACATGCAAAGGGTAATAACAAGGAGATATAACTTGGAAGACATTTTCCCCTATCCATTTGATTGAAACTTAAACATGATACCATTTCCACCAAATTGTCAAATTCCAAGATATGATAAATACAATGGCAAAACTGACCCACAAGATCATGTGATGGAATTTTGCACCATGAGTTTGGAATTTTCACACAATGACACCCATTTAATGAGATTATTTCCAAGAAGTTTGGGTGGGGAAACTATGGAATGGTTCTCAAAACTCTCACTAGGTATCAGGACATTCAAAGAGATGGTAGAAAAATTCATATCTCAATACTCATACAATATTCAACATGAAGTCACCATGTTTGACCTATGCAATACAAAACAAAAAAATGAACCCTTCCTTACCTTCTTACAAAGGTGAAGAAGATTGTTTGCTAGATATCCTTGTCATGTACTTGAGAAAAAGAAAATGGATATTTTCATTGACACACTAAACAATAAAATGAGTTATAGACTCCAATTACAATGTCCACCAAGTTTTAAAAAACTAATTGAAAATGGTCTCAAGATTGAGGAGGATTTGGTCAAAAGAGGAGTGTTGAAACTCTACAAAGAGGGATCAAGTCCTTCCAACAATTACAACAACCCCAATAACAATGAAAAATCCAAATTTTGGACAAGAAATATAAAATTTGTTAATGATGGTATAGTGGACGCACATAACATAAAAACAAAGCAACCAGTCTTGAACTTATTAGGTACTACACCCTCAAGCAATCCAAATAACACTAGATCTAAACCATCACTTGCACCATATCAAATAAAATTAACACCTTTGGGATAGTCACTCAAATCAGCATTCAAGGAACTCCTAGAAAATAAACTCATAATATTGCCAGATACCCAAGTTTTCAAACCAAAAGCCAAACCAACATGGTGGAATGATGCACATTATTGTGATTTTTATAGAAGAAAAGGTCATATAAATAATGATTGCCAAAGACTAAAAAATTTAGTTCAAGACTTGCTTGATAAAGGTGACATAACTATGGAAGGACATAGAACAAATGATGATCATAGAGCATTCAAAGATCCTCTTCCTAATTATGAAAAGGGAGAACCATTTTCATCAAATGACAAAGGGAAGAAAGTGAATTACATCTATGACAATGTCATTAATCACATTTCAATATTTGACAATTATATCAATATCATCAAAATCAAGGATAAACAAGAATACAGACCAGTAAATGTAACCACACAAGCACAATCTAAGTTTGTATTGAAAGGAAACACATATGAAACACTTGTTATCCCTTCAAATAAATACAACTTAGTAGATCAATTGCAAAAGACACTGGCACAAATATCTATACTAGAACTCCTTAAAATATCACCTACACATAAGGATATTCTAGAAATATCTCTAGTAGACACCATAGTACTGAAAATTTTGGATATTGATTGATTCCAAGCCATGGTGGGGTATCTAACCATGCCTCACAATCTAACATTTTTAGAAAATGATGACGTCTCCTTGAGTCATCTGCATAACACACCACTCCATTTGAATTTTTAATTAATAAACATCGGGTCAAATGTGTATTAATAAATGGAGGAGCTAGTTTAAATATATGTACTTTAAAGCTTACCTGTGCATTAGGTTTCTCAGAAAATGCTATAGATCCTAAGAAAAATATAACCATCAAAGCTTATGATGATGAAGAGTGATCCTCAGAAGGATTAGTGGTATTGGCCATTCAAGTGGGACCAATTCAAAAAGATACATTTTGCCAAGTATTGGACATGGATTTGACCTATAACATACTCTTGGGTTGACCTTGGATACATGAAATGTAGGTAATTCCATCTACCTAACACTAATGTATGAAATTCCCTACAATGGACAATAATTCTCAATCTCAGCAGATTCTAATCCCTTTCAATATTGCAATAACCTCAAGGCAGTTCAAGATGTCTTGGTACCACACAACAAGGAAGCTCTTGCTTATACTTCATCAAGCAAGGAAACACAAGTAAGTTCTTTATTAATAGATTTTGAGAAAAAGATTCAACTGAAAGACAAGGGTATGGAAAAATATTATTTTGAACATTCCCTATGCCTATCAAAACTACCAGTTTCAACAAGATTCTATGGACAACCATCAATATCTAAGCAATAATATTCACATCCCATTGAGCTATTTCATGGTACATTTGTCAAAGTAGGCACTCTAGTAGATGAATATGATGATAAAGACATTCTAAACTAGCTATACAAGGATGAAGAAGAAACCAAAGAAGAAACTTTAAATATTAGAGTACAAATAAAGCAATACGGTAAAGGGTTTAAAATCATGCAAAACATGAGATATGAGGGTCATGGTGCTATTGGCAAAAGAAAATAAGGTGTTATAGAACCTATACAACTTCCTTCCCAAAATTCTAAAGACAAATTAGGACTAGGCTTTGGTAAAGACATTCTAGTTCATAGACAAGAAGAAGAAATAGTGCGCAAGCAACAACATGAAGAAGAAGCTCATAGGCAACAAAATAAGGAAGCAGTCCGTAAACAACAAGCAAAATAAGTAGTTCAAAAACAAGTGAAAGAGATATTCCATAAGTAACAAGAGGAGCAATATGAACAAAAACAAGAAGAAATTTATATCAAGAGAAAAGAAGCTACCCACAACCTCTATGAACAAATACACAGATTACAAGCTAATTCTGAAGTAGATTCCAATGAATGGGAATGAGATTCCCCATTTGATGAACCCTATGAAGATGAAGAGATTGATATGATACAAACATATGCACCCAGATGTTATGAAGGACAAAGCTCAGGGTATAGACCATTTGAATTTGGATCACAACATATTGATGACTCTAGTGAGGGTGATCAGATTCAGAATGAGATAGATGATTCCGAGGAGACTAAAATCATAGACCTCCACCTTGCTATCACAAACCTTGATAACATATCCATCATGACACTTACTACCTGAGATCTCAACCCACCAGATGATTCCTTACTATTGATACATCTTGAACTCATTGATTGGAACCAAACATAACCTCTTCAGATACCCATCTTTCCAGATGATGATGTTGTTGTCCATTACCTCTGTTTAGTAAATCCAGAAATATGTTCCACCATTGAATCTCATAATGAAGATTACAATCAGGGGAGTTCCAAGTCTCTTAGTCACAAAATGAATAAATCAAATAATCAATCTCATGGTGAAAACCATACAGTGGTAGCGTTAGATCATAAAAAAATAAAAAGAAAGGGTGTATCCAATGATGAAAACCTCCTTGAGGTGCTAAAGGATGAGAGACTTGACACTCTTCCTGAGCATTATTAGGAAAGATCATCAATATCGATTGAGCCTACACAATCAATAAATATTGGCACTAAAGAAGCAGCAAAGAACATACACTTGGCCAAATCGTTAATAGATTAGGAGAGAGCAAATTTCAACAATTTCTTCGAAGAAAAGGAAATCAATTTTGCTTGGTCCTATGTTGATTTTCTAGGGATAGATCAAGATTTAATCATGCACCACCTATCCATAGCTCCTAGAGCTAAGCTAGTAAAGAAAAAGCTAAGAAAGATGCATACACATATAGCACTTCTAATCAAAGAAGAGTTGAAGAAACTACTAGATGTGGGATTCATCTAGCCAATCGATTATGTAGAATGCATTTTTAACATTGTATCTATATCGAAGCTAGACAAAAGCATCAAAATATGCATGGATTTTAGAGATATCAATAAGACTTCTTCCAAGGATGACTTTCCTTTACCTAGTATAGACATAATTGTAGATCTAACACTGGGACACACAATGTTATCACTCATGGATGGTTTCTCGGGTTACAATCAGTTCAAAATAGCACCTAAAGACCAAGACAAAATAGCTTTTACATGCCCATAGGGTACCTATTATTGGAATGTCATGCCTTTTGGATTGAAGAAAGCCAGAGCAACCTACCAATGAGCCATGACAACAATATTCCATGACATGATGTACACTTTCATGGAGGACTATGTAGACGATCTAATAGCCAATTCATTCACAAGGGAAGGACATCTAGAGATCTTGGATAAAATCTTTCAGCGGTTCAAAAAATTCAATGTAAGGCTAAATCTGAAGAAGTGTATCTTTGTATTCACATCAGGTAAACTCCTAGGACACATTGGGGTAGATCCATCAAAAGTACAAGCAATCATGGATATGCCACCTCCTAGAAACATTATGCAAATAAGATAGTTTCAAGGAAGTTTGTAATCCATCAAAAGATTCATCTTGCAACTGGTCGACAAATGGCTACCTTTCACTCATTTACCACACAAAAATGTCCCTTTTAGATGGGAGGTAAATGCGAAGAAATATTTGATCAATTAAAGAAATATCTGATGAATCCATCTATATTAGTGTCACCAATAACAAAAAACAATTTCTTTTATACATTTGAGCTACCAAGATATCCTTGGGAGATATGCTAGAACAAGAACATTCAACAGGCAAAGAAAGAGTTGCTTACTACATCAACATAATATTGAGTGGTTATGAACTTAACTACATTGTCATTTAAAAGGCTTGTTTAGCAGTAGTGTTTGCATCTCAAAAGTTGTGACACTATATTTTATCCCACACAATCAAGCTTATAGAAAAGATAGATCCATTGAAATATCTACTCAGTAGCGCCACTCTAACAGGAAGACTAGTAAAGTGGGTAATGATATTGAGCGAGTTTGACATTCAATATATGGACAAAAATCTATCAAGAGCCAAGAAATAGTAGATCAGATAGTTGAAGCACCATTGCAAGATAATTAGCCGATGAATATTGAATTATCAGATACAAATGTCCTAGCAGTTACAACACAACCATGGGTATTATACTTTGATGGATCCTACAACCAACATGGATCAAGTTTTGGAATCCTATTTGTCACTCCTTAGGGACACACAATCTCAAGATCTTATAGGTTGATGTTCCCCTACACAAACAATACAGTTGAATATGAATCCTTGGTCATTGGCATCAAATTAGTCATAGATGGAAGATTACAGAGTTACATGTCTATGGAGACTCCCAATTGGTCATTAATCAAGTTAATAATGACTATCAAGCAAAGGATGAGAAGCTGATGCCATACAAACAAATGGTGGATGATTTTAAGAAATACTTTGTAGCAATCACCTTTGCACAAATTCCAAGATCAGACAACAAAGCTATGGATTCCATGGTGACCATCATCTCTCTTCTCCAAATTCTAGAAAAACAAAAAAATTACAAGTTCCTAGTAGAACAAGTGTTTTCCCCTACCTATGATAATCCAGATTCCCATGCCATATGCCACCTAGCTGGTTCTGAATATTTAATTTATGGGAAAATTTATACCTATCTGAAAGACAATATCCTCCCACCCGATCTCTCCTGAAATAAAAAAATAAAACTTTATCTTTCAAACAGCCCATTATACCCTAACAGTCAATATGCTTTATCGATGAGGTCTTGATGGTACTCTCCTTAAGTGTCTGGAAAGTGACAAATTTGAAATTGCCTTGCGAGAAGTTCACAAAGTTATTTGTGGTACACAGTCAAGTGGTCCTACTCTAGCCAAGAAACTTCTAAGAATGGGATATTATTGGCCAAACATGGAAAAGGAATCTTATCAGTTTGCTAGGAAGTGCCAAAAATGCCAAATTCATGGAAATCTTATACATGCACTCGCACAGGAGCTACAACCATTCACAACATCATGGCTATTTTATCAGTGGTGATTCAACCTCAAGGGTAAGATACATCCCTCCTCCTCAAATGGACACAAATTCATAATCATATCCACTGATTATTTCACAAAATAGATTGAAGTTCTTCCATTAACTACCATTACCGATAAGAAAAAATCCTCCTTCATTTTGAACTACATTATCTATCGGTATGAAATTCTTAGTTCCATTATCACTGACAATGGTAGACCCTTCAAGATTCATTATTTGAAAGAAGTTTGCAGAAGATTCCATATCCAACATCACTTTTCCACACCTTATTATCCTCAAGGGAATGGCCAAGCAGAAGCTTCAAACAAAACTCTTTTGAAAATCCTAAAATGTATAGTGAATGATGTTGGTCGTGATTGGCATGTCCAACTAAATCCTTCTTTGTGGGCATACCAAACTAGCATCTACACCCCTACAAGAGCCACACCATATGCACTTATGTATGGATCAAAGCCATTTTACCCTTTGAGGTTGAGTTACCATCACTTAGAGTATCATTGAAAGGACTCATCCCAAATGAGGAATACAGGGTAAACAGATTACAAGAGTTGGAACTGGTAGATGAATATCATCAACATGCTTTTGATCACTTGAAAGCATATCAACAAAGAATGTCCATAAGCTATAATCACAAGGTAAAGCCAAGAATGTTTCAGGTTGGTGACTTGGTATTGAAAGAAAATCATTGCAATCAACAATATTGGGAAAAGAAGGGAAAATTTGAACCAAACTAGCTGGGTCCATTCATCATCATATCATCATATCATGATATGGGTCTTGGGAATA